>NC_080712.1:4560145-4632645 GCF_019097595.1 Hemibagrus wyckioides
ACACAATACAACACAACACAATACAACACACTACAGTACAGAACAGCACAACACACATAACAGCACTATACCCCACAGTACAATACAACACAACACAACACAATACAACACAACACAATACAACACAACACACTACAGTACAGAACAGCACAACACACATAACAGCACTATACCCCACAGTACAATACAACACAACACAACACAACACAATACAACACAACACAATACAACACAACACACTACAGTACAGAACAGCACAACACACATAACAGCACTATACCCCACAGTACAATACAACACAACACAACACAACACAACACAACACAACACAACACAATACAACACAACACACATAACAGCACTATACCCCACAGTACAATACAACACAACACAACACAACACAATACAACACAACACACATAACAGCACTATACCCCACAGTACAATACAACACAACACAATACAACACAACACAATACAACACAACACACTACAGTACAGAACAGCACAACACACATAACAGCACTATACCCCACAGTACAATACAACACAACACAACACAATACAACACAACACACTACAGTACAGAACAGCACAACACACATAACAGCACTATACCCCACAGTACAATACAACACAACACAACACAACACAATACAACACAACACACATAACAGCACTATACCCCACAGTACAATACAACACAACACAATACAACACAACACAATACAACACAATACAACACAACACAACACAACACAATACAACACAACACACATAACAGCACTATACCCCACAGTACAATACAACACAACACAACACAACACAATACAACACAACACACATAACAGCACTATACCCCACAGTACAATACAACACAACACAACACAATACAACACAACACACATAACAGCACTATACCCCACAGTACAATACAACACAACACAATACAACACAACACACATAACAGCACTATACCCCACAGTACAATACAACACAACACAATACAACACAACACAATACAACACAATACAACACAACACAACACAACACAATACAACACAACACAACACACATAACAGCACTATACCCCACAGTACAATACAACACAACACAACACAACACAACACAATACAACACAACACACATAACAGCACTATACCCCACAGTACAATACAACACAACACAACACAACACAATACAACACAACACACATAACAGCACTATACCCCACAGTACAATACAACACAACACAACACAACACAATACAACACAACACACATAACAGCACTATACCCCACAGTACAATACAACACAACACAATACAACACACTACAGTACAGAACAGCACAACACACATAACAGCACTATACCCCACAGTACAATACAACACAACACAATACAACACAACACAATACAACACAACACACTACAGTACAGAACAGCACAACACACATAACAGCACTATACCCCACAGTACAATACAACACAACACAATACAACACAATACAACACAACACAATACAACACAACACACTACAGTACAGAACAGCACAACACACATAACAGCACTATACCCCACAGTACAATACAACACAACACAACACAACACAACACAACACAATACAACACAACACACATAACAGCACTATACCCCACAGTACAATACAACACAACACAACACAACACAACACAATACAACACAACACACATAACAGCACTATACCCCACAGTACAATACAACACAACACAATACAACACAACACAATACAACACAACACACTACAGTACAGAACAGCACAACACACATAACAGCACTATACCCCACAGTACAATACAACACAACACAATACAACACAACACAATACAACACAACACACTACAGTACAGAACAGCACAACACACATAACAGCACTATACCCCACAGTACAATACAACACAACACAACACAACACAATACAACACAACACACATAACAGCACTATACCCCACAGTACAATACAACACAACACAATACAACACAACACAATACAACACAATACAACACAACACAACACAATACAACACAACACACATAACAGCACTATACCCCACAGTACAATACAACACAACACAACACAATACAACACAACACACATAACAGCACTATACCCCACAGTACAATACAACACAACACAACACAATACAACACAACACACATAACAGCACTATACCCCACAGTACAATACAACACAACACAATACAACACAACACACTACAGTACAGAACAGCACAACACACATAACAGCACTATACCCCACAGTACAATACAACACAACACAACACAACACAATACAACACAACACACATAACAGCACTATACCCCACAGTACAATACAACACAACACAATACAACACAACACAATACAACACAATACAACACAACACAACACAATACAACACAACACACATAACAGCACTATACCCCACAGTACAATACAACACAACACAATACAATACAACACAACACAATACAACACAACACACATAACAGCACTATACCCCACAGTACAATACAACACAACACAATACAACACAACACAACACAATACAACACAATACAACACAACACAACACAACACAACACAACACAATACAACACAACACACATAACAGCACTATACCCCACAGTACAATACAACACAACACAACACAACACAATACAACACAACACACATAACAGCACTATACCCCACAGTACAATACAACACAACACAACACAACACAATACAACACAACACACATAACAGCACTATACCCCACAGTACAATACAACACAACACAACACAACACAACACAATACAACACAACACAATACAACACAACACAATACAACACACTACAGTACAGAACAGCACAACACACATAACAGCACTATACCCCACAGTACAATACAACACAACACAACACAACACAACACAACACAACACACATAACAGCACTATACCCCACAGTACAATACAACACAACACAATACAACACAACACAACACAACACAACACACTACAGTACAGAACAGCACAACACACATAACAGCACTATACCCCACAGTACAATACAACACAACACAACACAACACAACACAACACAACACAATACAACACAACACACATAACAGCACTATACCCCACAGTACAATACAACACAACACAACACAACACAACACAACACAACACAATACAACACAACACACATAACAGCACTATACCCCACAGTACAATACAACACAACACAATACAACACAACACAATACAACACAACACACTACAGTACAGAACAGCACAACACACATAACAGCACTATACCCCACAGTACAATACAACACAACACAACACAACACAACACAATACAACACAACACACTACAGTACAGAACAGCACAACACACATAACAGCACTATACCCCACAGTACAATACAACACAACACAACACAACACAATACAACACAACACACATAACAGCACTATACCCCACAGTACAATACAACACAACACAATACAACACAACACAATACAACACAATACAACACAACACAACACAATACAACACAACACACATAACAGCACTATACCCCACAGTACAATACAACACAACACAACACAACACAACACAACACAACACAACACAACACACTACAGTACAGAACAGCACAACACACATAACAGCACTATACCCCACAGTACAATACAACACAACACAACACAATACAACACAACACACATAACAGCACTATACCCCACAGTACAATACAACACAACACAATACAACACAACACACTACAGTACAGAACAGCACAACACACATAACAGCACTATACCCCACAGTACAATACAACACAACACAACACAACACAACACAACACAACACACATAACAGCACTATACCCCACAGTACAATACAACACAACACAATACAACACAACACAATACAACACAATACAACACAACACAACACAATACAACACAACACACATAACAGCACTATACCCCACAGTACAATACAACACAACACAATACAATACAACACAACACAATACAACACAACACACATAACAGCACTATACCCCACAGTACAATACAACACAACACAATACAACACAACACAACACAATACAACACAATACAACACAACACAACACAACACAACACAACACAATACAACACAACACACATAACAGCACTATACCCCACAGTACAATACAACACAACACAACACAATACAACACACTACAGTACAGAACAGCACAACACACATAACAGCACTATACCCCACAGTACAATACAACACAACACAATACAACACAACACAATACAACACAACACAATACAACACAACACAATACAACACACTACAGTACAGAACAGCACAACACACATAACAGCACTATACCCCACAGTACAATACAACACAACACAATACAACACAACACAACACAACACAAACAGCAATACAACACACTACAGTACAATACAACACAACACAATACAACACAACACAACACAACACAACACAATACAACACAACACAATACAACACAACACAACACAACACAACACAACACAATACAACACAACACAATACAACACAACACAATACAACACAACACAATACAATACAACACAACACAATACAACACAACACAATACAACACAATACAACACAATACAATACAACACGATACGATACAATACAATAAAATACAATACAAATTGAAACTATGAATAGGAAAGAAAAAGAGCTAGAAATAAGGAGAGTAGAAACGAAAGCACCTTCACCTGTGAAACAATGAAGAGAAACAAAATGCAGTGAACAAACAAACAAACAAACAATACACAGGACTGAAAAATGAACTAGAACAAATGTGAACAGAATGCAGATCTTTCAGTTTAGGCTTTATCTCTTGTTATGATTGTACTGAAATGAATTAGGAACTACAGGAGACCAGGAACGAACAGAAAGTAGGAAGATGCAGGAGTTAAGACAAGAACCTACAAGTGCAAATAAAAAACACTGGCAAGTGTTACTTCATCATAAAATTCAACAGCCAATCACATTCCAGTATGCAAATGAGCAAAGTCTAATATTCAAATGTTAAATTCCTGTTACAAAACCAGTGAGAATTCTCCTCATTTTTCAAGGCAGAGGCTCACACGCAGTTAATCAGCTCTCATCAATGCAGTTTAAGAAATTTAACATATCCAAGTGCATCGAATGACTTCACATCTCACCCCCTTTGAGAATATCCAATCAATAGCCATGGATTTTGAATCCATATCACAGGAAGTCACTGACCCATGGCAGAAACGTCACCATTTACAGTGAGAAAGCAGAAGAAAGTGATCCATAAATGTGCACTATATACACAACAGTGGCTTCTAAACCACATTTCAGCTAACATCACACTGTGACAGAACAGAGCAGCAGCTGAAGACACACATTTAATTTGCTATGCTCTTGGTCACATCACCCGAAAAGGAAGCAAGGGATTAACATTTTATTGTAGCGTCAAAATATGTGGGTCACCACCATAAAAAAAAGGACTGTACACACCAGAACAGCCTCCGTATACTGCTGCATTTTTATCTTTTAAAGACAGGAAGTGTTAGCGGTGTTCAAATATAACAACATAATCCTAACTAAAATAAAATTGTATAAAAGCATGGACTGTATGGATTTCCTGGCCTCTAGCAGAGAGATGTTAAACTTAAACGATCTGTGTATGTGTGTGTGTGTGTGTGTGTGTGTGTGTGTGATGCACAAGCCCAGAAGAGGGGAATTAAATGGAAACAGTGACGTCAAATCGATTAGCTTCCGACAGAAACCCAGCCGTGAACGTACAGTAACGAGACCTCACACACACTCGCCATTGACTTGCTGGATATAAATGCCGGTCATGTGCTAGAAATATGAAGAAAACATGAAGCACTGGTGGACAAATATCACACAAAATGCATGTGCATCAGTGAGCCTTGACCGCCCATTACCCTGTCTCCAGTTCACCATTGTTCCTTCCTTGGACCACTTTTGATAGATACTGACCACTTCTGACCGGGAACACCCCACAAGAGCTGCAGTTTTGGAGATGCTCTGATCCAGTGGTCTAGTCATGACAATTCATCCCTTCGTCAAACTCACTCAAATCCTTACGCTTGTCCATTTTTCCTGCTTCTAACATCAACTTTGAGGACAAAATGTTCACCTGCTGCCTAATATATCCCACCCACTAACAGGTGCCATGATGAGGAGATACTCAGTCTTATTCACTTCACCTCTCACTGCTCATAATGTTATGTCTGATTGGTGTAAACGTAAAGAAATTGTTGGAAATGAAATAATTGAAAATAATATTTAATATTGAATCATTTAAATAATTGAAATTTAGCATGGAAAGAAATGAACTGAAAAAAAAAATTAAACTGGACAAAACTTTATTAGAAATAATTAATTAAAATATAGAGATCAAGAAAGCTATATTTTAAGATGATGATAAAGAAGAAGAAGATGAAGAAGAAGACGAAGAAGAAAAAGAAACCCTTTTGACCCTGTGCATCTTTCATAGTATGGCTGAAACAAAGATGGCGGACAACACAGACAATTTTCTCAACAGCATGTACCAGTACAACCAGTAAGTCCAGTTAATATCTTTGCTGGTGTGTGTGTGTGTGTTTGATATGTAGTTTATAAAGCAGCTTGTGTGTTATATTGTGTGTTAGGAGACGTTAATTCTTTGCATGCAACAAAATAATTTATAGTGGATATATTTGTGTAAATGTATTATTGTTTATTATCTCTAAGGTGTAACATACATGGGTGGCTAATTTTTTAATCACTTGTATTTTTACCGATATTAGAACAATAGTCATGTAAAAAAAACAAGAACAACAACTCAACAATATGATGTAATTAAAGAGAGCCGAGTATTGAGCCTTGAGGTACACCAGTGGAAAATCTGCGTTAAACTTCAGCAAATTTACAACTCTGTAGTTAAATCCGATCTTTCGTTATTCTTCTTTGCTACACCTTATCTTGTCCTAAGCTTAATACCATACAATCAGAAGAATGCTCCTTATGTAGCTAGCATTTTTACACACTGATGTAAAGCTTCATGTCCAGTTTCAGGCAGCTAAAATAAACCAGCTAGCATAACACAACCACACTGGTTACATTGGACTTGCTAGCTATTATGAGTAGTTTTTATTTAGCTAGCTGATATGGATAGTCTGCTTGCTACCTAGCTAGCTATTATTTTTAGCAGTAGGTATACACACATTTTATAAATCTTATCTTTCTTTTATATAATCATTATTGAAGCTAATCATTTTTATGTATGCATTTTTTTTTTTATTTTCAAATAAATGCTGGCAAAAAAGGAAAGAAAAACAGCAGCATAATAAAATATATAATAAATAAAAATACAACAGAAAAAAAAAACGTTTCGCATAAATTGCTAGTCTTGGATTAAGATTGAATGACATTTTTATGGAGTGTCTTTAGCTGCATTTTATGCTTGCAGTGGACAAAGTCATGTGATTTTAATACATAGAGGAAAAAGTGAATTGGACTGACTGCTGAGCCTTAAGTTACAACAGTGCAGAGTCTGAATTAAGATGCAGCATGTATTTGTATTATATTTTCTTTCTTTCTGATTTACTATCTTCTCAGTTTTAATAACTAATCTGCCATTTCAGTAATAATAAAAGTACACTATATTGCCAAAAGTTTTGGGACGTCTGCCTTTACATGCACATGAATGTAATATGGAGTTGTCCCACCCTTTGCAGCTATAACAGCTTCAACTCGTCTGGGAAGCCTTTCCACAAGGTTTAGGAGTGTGTCCAAAATGTCTTGGTATGAAGCTGAAGCATTAAGAGTTCCTTTCACTGGAACTAAGGGGCCGAGCCCAACCCCTGAAAAACAACACCTGAATTCAATGATTTGCAGGGGTGTCCCAAAACACCCCTGATATAATTATCATGTGAGATATTATCAAAATAATCAGATGCCGGTTCTCTGCACAGATGCTAATGCCCTGGTTTTATCTGATGTGCTAACTGTATTAAAATCCATTCTTTCCTGTTTTTCTCTGATGAATAATGCAGTAGGGTTTCACCGTATTCGATATGACCTCTTGGTCTCCGTCATTGTCTTTCACTTGCTCATGAACTCGCCTCAGAACTCAAGCGGAAGTTGAAGAAATTGACAAATGCAGAAAGATCACACACTGCAACACGTGAATGAACCTCAACCTAAATAAATTAAAATGCTATCAATTATATAAACCTGCTGCAGATGTTTTATTAATGAGAGCTTTATTACTACAAAGAACGCCAGCGATATAAGAAAGTGAAAAGAACTGGGCAGTAAAGGTGTTTGGGATGGACGTCATACAGGCTACACTTCACCAAATCAGCTTAGAACTGAAGCTTTTTCATGGAAAACAATTTGGGATTTGAATCATTATTTCATGAGCACTTGCTGCTTTGTTTCCTGGATGTCTCACTTGTTGATAATCGTTCCCAGCTGCTCATGAATAAAGTCCTTTGTATCTATAATCCAGCTTCATCTATATTGTATGTGTTTTCTAGTTCATTTAATTAGGTGTGCTCTTCATTGTTTTTGTTCTTTTCTTTTTTTTAAATTCCTTTTTATTTTTAATCTGTTTTTTTTGGTTACACTCTGGATAATGATGAAGTCCAACATTTGTCCTGTTTGGTCCCTCATAATGTTTACACAGTCATTAATTTTCTGTTCTGTTCTTGTTCCTCATTAATTAGTCTGTCATCTTGTGTTCTGTTTTGTTTTTTTGCTATTAAGTGTTTAACGATCAGACGATTTGGATTGATGGATCGATTTAAAAGGCAACGACCAAAAAACAAATCACAAATCAATCATTATTAATTAATGTATATTCTAACGATGTTACGATGTGTAATGTATTGCTATTAAATGTACTACGCTTACATTGCCAAAAGTTTTGGAACATCTGCCTTTCCATGCACATGAATTGTCCCGCCCTTTGCAGCTATAACAGCTTCAACTCTTCTGCGAAGGCTTTCCACAAGGTTTAGGAGTGTGTTTATGGGAATTTTTGACCATTCCTCTAGAAGCACATTTGTGAGGTCAGGTGATAATGATTGAGAAGACCTGGCTCTCAGTCTCCACTCTAATTCATCCCAGAGTTGTTCTATGGGGTTGAGGTCAGGACTCTGTGAAGTTCCTCCACACCAAACTCACTCATCCATGTCTTTATGGTGCTTGCTCTGTGCACTGGTGTGTGGTCATGTTGGAACAGGAAGCGGCCATCCCCAAACTGTTCCCACAAAGCATGAAATTGTACAAAATGTCTTGGTATGAAGCTGAAGCATTAAGAGGCAAAGCCAAACCCCTGAAAAACAACACCTGAATTCAATGATTTGTCCCAAAACCTATGCCAATATAGTGCATATTTCCTTGGAAGCACTGACTTGTGATAGCCCCAGTGGCTTCTTTTTGTTGTATGTCACCAAGGGTTGGGATTTAAAAAGTGCTTGGCCCCCTTAATCGCTCGGTTGCTGTATATTGTGATTTATAAGCTTTAAGTTTTGAAAATCTATTAGTTATTTAGCAACTGCTGCTGAGTTTCCACCCTAAAAATACAACCTCATATCTCAACCTCATTACAAAACTGTGTGATCTACGCAGGAATATAATATGAAAACTGAATTATTACATTTATTATGGTTTTATAGCCACAGAATCGGGGACTCTCTCTTGTTTCATTAGTATTGGAACAGTCAGCTCTCATCATTTCCAGTTCTAAACCCAGACATATCTCTTAATTAGGTCATGTGTAGTTAAATACTCTTATATCCTTTCATATGTGGCTCCAAATATAACCCAACCTCTTTTTCCCCCAGAGGCCAGGAAATGTTATGTCCTTCTGTTTTTGTCGTGTTGATGATATGATCGTCTTTGTCCTGTCTCACTCCATAGTGGAGGTTAATATGAAGCTCATAGACACTCAGGACCTTAAGAATTTGTAGTGTTTCCGAAGGATTTCTGTTTATCTCTAGCCTACTATGATCGATATATTCATAGAAAAGTTCCACAAATGAGTATTTTTTCCACACAAATGTTTGTATCTTCAAAGTAAATGTTGATCTCAAACCCATTTCTGCTCTCTGAGATGCTCTGAGTACTTCTTTATCTAGAAATGCAGCTCAGATTTGATCTTCCACCAGTAAAATTCTGTGTAAGGTTCTCCAGCAGAGGCTAAAACACACGTCTTACACTGAAATGAGTGTCCTGACTGATTTTATATCACACCTGTGGTCAGGTTTATGTCCCATTTCATTGTAGTGGTAAAAAGGGTTCTTTCATTAATCTGATCATCCAAACTGATGTTATTTGAATGCAAGGTAGTGTGTATTCCTGTTCTCACCTCAACTTCCTGTCTGGGTATCACTCGTCTCTCATTTATACCTCCTGCGTCCCTGTTAGCTTCCGACAGCAGCTTCTGCTGATTACTCAAAGCTCCGTAATGCCATCTGACCCCCCCCCCCTCGCCAAGGCAATCGGAGTTGAATGTTGTTTAGCTTAATATGCAGAGCTGGTGGGATCTGCAAACTGCCACCGTGAGCGATTCGTCTCAAGCCTCCATGGGAAATTAAAGTGAACGTTGGAGAGCTTGGAGAAAGACTGGCATTGTGGGAAAAGATAAGAGATGAGACACGGTTTGCTCCTAATAAATCCGAGTGCAGGGAAACGCTGGATTTGGTTTGTGAAGGTCAATTTCAACTGCGGTGATTTATCAAATATCTGGAGCGGTGGGATGAAGTGTTTTATTCCTGTTACACAGCAGCACTTTGCCTGTGATTATGATTTAACTTCAATTCATTAAAAATCTTTAATCTGTTCAGATTTTCATTTAAAGTTGTGGATAAATCGAGTAAATTCATATCATGTGAATCACAGCGGTTATACAGTGACACTGGAGACTCCTTCCAAAACCTGTAAATAATTAATTCTAAAGGCTTCACTGTTCATTTGTTTGGTTTATTATTAAATGAAGGATTTTTTAAAAATTGCCCATCGGTGCTTTATATACAATCGAGCCTCTGTAATACGAGCTCCTGTGTTAGCTGTCACTATTAGTCAACTTTAAAAAAAAAATAAAATAAAATAAAATAAATAAATAAATACTACTTTTTTTCTTAATTTTTCATTTTTTTCTTTCTTTTATTCTTCTTTTTGCTCTTTTTTAAAAAAAAAATTCTTTATTCTTGGTCTTTTTTTTACTATCTCTATTTTTTTATTTTTTCTTGATCTTTTTTTATTTTTTATTTTCTTGTCCTTTTTTGATCTTTCTTCTCCTTCTGTTCTTTTTGTTTTTCTTTTTTCTCTTCTTTTTTTCTTTTGTCTTTTCTTCTTTTTGCTCTTTTTTTCTTTAGTCTATTTCTTCTTTTACTTAAAATTTTTCTTGTTCTTCTTGATTTTCTTTTCTTTTCTTTACATTTTTGCTCTTTTTCTTCAGTCTTGTTCTTCTTTTTCCTCTTTCTTTTTATTTCTCTTTTTTTGTTCGTTTTTCTTTTTTTCTTTTCTTCTTCTTTTTGTTCTTTTTTCTTTTTCTTTAGTCTTGTTTTTTTTTACTCTATTTTTTTCTTGTTCTTCTTGATCTTCTTTTAGTTTTTCTTTTTTCTTTTCTTTTCCTTTTGCTCCTCTTTTCTTCTTCTTTTCTTCTTTTTTTACTCTATTTTCTTCTTGTTCTTCTTGATCCTCTTCTTTTAATTTTTCGTTTTTCTTTAGTCGTGTTCTTATGCTTCCTCTTTCTTTTTTTTCTTCTTTTTCTTTTTGCTCTTCACTTTTCCTTTCTTCTTTAGTCTAGTTGTTGTTCTTTTTTCCATCATTTTTTTCTTTTTCTTCTTCTTCTTCTTCTTCTTCTTCTTCTTTTCTCTTCTTCTTCTTCGTCTCATTATACTCTCCTACACTGGGAGTCTATTACAAGTGACAGAACACTTTATATGTGTTTTGTTATTAAACCCAGTGATGTAGGACAGTCTCGGTCTTCCAGCATCACCAGTAGGACAAATCTGGACAAACCAGGTTTGATTATTGATTTCGTTTCCTCTGATCGTTTGGGTCAGACCAAGTTCAACAGACACCATGATGTTGATCTTTCTTTTTTTTTTTAGCTTCTTCTACACATTTTGGATCACGGTCCTGTTCGCAAAAACCAATCAGAAAATGCAGCTAGCCAAAATCTGTATCAGTCTAATTAGGCACTTTGGACACACTGTATTTTTATATTTTATAGGTTAATACTGAAGCTGCCTGAGTCTTTTATCTGTAGGCTTAATGGCTTTAGCCTCCATGTGCTCTTTTCTTTAATTAGCTTCTCATTTAGAGTCTCATTAGGATGTGAGAGAGAGCGGTTAATACGTTCAACAATGACTTCTCTTTCCTTTTCAGACATATGGAACTGCGGGGGTTCAGAAACTTTTGTCTGGCAGATTTTATGTGGCATAAGAAGAAAAACATGATGGAGTTCATCATCCTGTAAAACATTTGGTTATAGTACACTAACCTCAGGTTAATCGTGCATAACAGATAAAAGATGACAAATATGAGATTATGTAATGCGGCAAAAATCTTTTCTGGAGGCGTGAAGCCATTTCCTGATGCCCTCCTTGACACACTGAGCAGGTTCCCGATACCAACTTCCTGTATAATTGAGGCTTAATGCTGCTTCATCTGAAACCTTTCTGGCTGAGTTTGGAGCCAGTGGATTTAGTGAGCTTTAATGGAAGAGCGCTAGTCAGTGAGTGTGTTTTAATAAGCAGACCTGAACTCTGGATCTGCTCGAGCTGAGGTGTCGCTAATGAAGGAAGAGCAGACGTGTCAGCGCTAATTAATGCAGAAAGAGCGTGAGAAAAGCGAGAGAGAGACAGAGAGAGAGAAAGTGATGAAGACAGTCGATTCCTTTCAGCTGCTATTGCTTTGAATGTATTGTTCTGTAAAGATCATGTTAGGGATATACTGTAAGAAGCCTGTAAGGTGGAAATAAAAATAAATATCGGCTATAAATATAGTATATGTAACTAGATACAAGTTAAAAACAAATGTAAGGATGTAACCGGATACAACTATATTTTAAGGTGGCGAAAAAAACACTAACCTTTCAGGTTTAGGCCACGCCCACTTTGGGTTTAATGATTTTCTTAGAGTTCCCATGACAAAACGTTCCAGGGCTTCAGGTCGGGAAAAAATGTGGATAACCGGAGCAGGATCTGATGTGTCTGTCTCTTGTGTCTAGTACCTAGATCTGATAAACAAATGAGGATGAGGTTCTCTTCTGTTCCTGGTTCCTCTCAAAGTTTCTTCCTCATATCAGAGGGAGTTTTTCCTCACCACTGCCGCCTCAGGCTTCTCATTAGGGATAAATGTCAGGGATAAATATTAACTTAACTTTAAACTTTATCATTTTTTCTCTGCTTCTTCTGTAAAGCTTCTTTGAGACGATGTCCATTGTTAAAAGCTCTATTCAAATGAATTGAATAAACATAATAAGATGTGTATATGAATCATTTCGCATGACTGATGAAGAGACATGACGTATGAACTCTAAGCTCATCTTTGCTCTTAAAACTGAACTGTTACAGTAATTCAATTCAATTCAATTCATTTGTGTAGCTCCTTTTACAATGGACATTGTCTCAGTAAACCTCACCTGTTTGTAATGGTTGGCTGAAATCTGTGGAATTCTGTTACGAATCTAAAAATGTCTCCATCTGTCTGATATTATTTTTGTCACATATATATTACAGCACAGTGAAATTCTTTCTTCACATATCCCAGCTGTAGAAGTTGGGGTCAGAGCCCACGACAGAGTCAGCTATAATACAGGAGCAGAGATAGTTAAGGGCCTCACTCAAGGGCCCAACAGTGGAGCTTGGTGGTTCTGGAGTTTGAACCCCAACCTTTCAATTCGATAACACAGAGCATTAACCACTTGAGCCACTTGAGCACTGCCCTTTCTGTCTGTCTGTGTGTCTGCATAGGAGTGTGCGCCTGTGTGTGTGTGCGTCTGCATGTGTCTGTATTTCTGTCTGTGTCTGTCTGTGTGTCTGCATGTGTCTGTCTCTTTGTCTGTGTGCGACTGTCTGCATGTGGGTGTGTTTGCGTCTGTATGTCTGTGTGCGTCTGTCTGCATGCGTGCGTCTGTCTGCATGCGTGCGTCTGTCTGCATGCGTGCGTCTGTCTGTCTGTGTGCATCTGTCTGCGTACGTGTATCTGTCTGCGTTTATCTGTCTGTGTACATCTGTCTGCGCGTGTGTGTGTCTGTCTGTGTGCATCTGTCTGCATGCGTGCGTCTGTCTGTGTGCATCTGTCTGCATGCGTGCGTCTGTCTGTGTGCATCTGTCTGCATGCGTGCGTCTGTCTGTGTGCATCTGTCTGCATGCGTGCGTCTGTCTGTGTGCATCTGTCTGCATGCGTGCATCTGTCTGTCTGTGTGCATTTGTCTGCGTACGTGTATCTGTCTGCGTTTATCTGTCTGTGTACATCTGTCTGCGCGTGTGTGTGTCTGTCTGTGTGCATCTGTCTGCATGCGTGCGTCTGTCTGTGTGCATCTGTCTGCATGCGTGCATCTGTCTGCGTACGTGTATCTGTCTGCGTTTATCTGTCTGTGTACATCTGTCTGCGCGTGTGTGTGTCTGTCTGTGTGCATCTGTCTGCATGCATGCGTCTGTCTGTGTGCATCTGTCTGCATGCGTGCGTCTGTCTGTCTGTGTGCATCTGTCAGCGTACGTGTATCTGTCTGCGTTTATCTGTCTGTGTACATCTGTCTGCGCGTGTGTGTCTGTCTGTGTGCATCTGTCTGCATGCGTGCGTCTGTCTGTGTGCATCTGTCTGCATGCGTGCGTCTGTCTGTGTGCGTCTGTCTGTGTGCATCTGTCTGCATGTGTGCATCTGTCTGTCTGTGTGCATCTGTCTGCGTGTGTATCTGTCTGCATGTATCTGTCTGTGTGCATCTGTCTACATATGTGCGTGCATCTGCCTGCATGTGTGTCTGTCTGTTTGTGTGCATGTCTGTCTGTCTACATGCGCGTGTCTCTGTCTGCGTGCGTGTGAGTGTGTCGGTCTGTCTGTGTCTGTGTGTCTGTCTGTCTGTGGTAGGAATATACAGATTTTCTTAAATGTCCTCATTCAGTGATCATCGAGTCTGAGGGATGAATCTCCTCCTGAGTCTCTCAGTTGGTCCTCAGGATTCAGGAGCATTTTCCTGATGGAAGCACCTGGAGCTCTGATGATGGAATGAGCGCAGAATTGCGTTGTATCGTATCGTGGTTTGATGTTCCTATTTTTCAGTAAGTTCTCAGGCGGGTCACCAGACGAGTGGAAGAGCTTTCAGAGCTCCATCGGTGTTGATGAAATTGCTGAGATGGTGGATGATGATACAGTGATGTCTACAGTGAAGTCAGTCAGCATCGACTCACAGCGCCTCATGTATGTTAATCTTTTGCTGCATTATTATCATTTTTTATTTCCCCTCCAGCTGTAAATATTCATGAGGAGGAAATGAATATGTGAATAAGAGAAGACCCGAGGATGAGGAGTGCCAGAGTTCAGTTCACGTTGATTAATAATATTTATTGCTTTCTTGTTTTCTTTCCGCGGCCTTAATTAGATCTGTGAGTGTGTGTGAGGGTGTGTGTGGGATCATATCATCCAGCGCTTAATAAGAGGAAATGAAAAAAGTGCTAGAGGTCACACACACACACACACACTTTGCATTTCTTTAATAGCTAGACAGAGTCGACTCGGAGAGAATAAAACAGGAGGGAAATAATCAACATCATGGTGGTAAGATGAAGCTGAGTTACTTTCACTTTTATTGTTTTATTTATTTTTTTAAGTTGATTTTCCTACAACACCATGCCCAGGTCCATGTCCCCATGTGTTTTATTCCTCTTCTACCACAGTAACATCATAACTTTCACCCAGTTCTACTGAATACAAGCAGCTTGTACCTTTACTCGCCAGCCTCCGACGTTTTCTCTCTCTGTCGAAGTTATTAAAACAAAAACACGCAGATCGTCATGGCAACAGGAAGCAAGAAAACGCCTCTTTCAAAATACGTGTTTGAAATTTTTGACACATCAAAAATTTAAAAAGAAAGGGAGAGAACTAATGTTTAAAGTGTGGGAGCAGTTAAATAAATAGAATTTCATTCTTCTTTTTCTACATTTATTATTATTATTATTATTATTATTTGCTTTAATGTGTCCATAAATAAATAAATAAATAGATTTGTATGTTTTGTATTTACTATATTTTAATGATTTTTTTTTATGTATTTATTCTGTTCTGTGACTGTGTGTTAAAATGGTGCTACATGAATAGAATGTGGTTCTTATTCTTTCATTCATTTTCTATTATTATTTATAAATCAATAAATAAATAAATAACTTTTTATTATTATTATTGTTATTATTATTATTACTATTATTATTATTTCCTTAAAATGTATCCATAAATAAATTAATTAACAAATAAATATTTTTTATTTGCATGTTTTTTACTTACTATAATTTTTTTTTTTTTTTTTAATTATTTATTCTGTACTGAGACCTTGTGTGTAAAAAAAAAAAAAAAAAAAAAAAAAAGGTGCTACATAAATAAACAGAATGTGATTTATATTCTGTTTTTTTTAATAAGAAGAATATTAATTAAATTATCTTTCTCTCACACATTGCAACTGAGTGACCGGCACACTGACCCTTGTGTTGTCTCACATTCATCATCTGCAGCTGTAAAATGCCAAAGCCAATCCCGTCAGTGAGGGAAGCAGTGAGAGATGTTTGGCAGGAAGTCATATTCCCACAGGCTGAGCACACAGGAAAATGTCAATACACACTGCAGATTAAAGGTTCAGTCCGCTAAACGTTAGCCGCGCGTCTCCCTGAGACGAGGTCTGAGCGCGTCAGTTCCAGTCACGACATAATAGCTGTGATCTAAGAGCCGTTCCTCGGCGTCAGAGGAGAGGCAGATCTGTGTGTGAAATGCCTCGTGGAACTGAATACGGCTGACGTAGGATTAGAAAAAGGCTCGCTGTGAAAACCCTGGATGATGAATCCGTTCCTCACGGCTTCCCTCTTCAGCGCTGAGCTTCTCTTAGACAACATGGAAAGATTTTCTGTTACTGTCGAGGTGCATGACGGAAACAGGGCTAGAGTATGTGACTAATGTTAGAAAATTTCATCAGAAGCAGCTTCACCTCTGACTTATAAAGCACTGACACTGGAGACTCCTTCCTTAAATGTTAGTATAATCCTGTTATGTTCAAAAGCAGTGCATTACTGGTTTTTTTTTTTTTTTTTACGGTTGGTGAAATTTTACGATATTTTTACCGTATTCATTGCACGAAGGAAAGAAAACGACTTTGGGAACAGAAAACGGCAGCGAGGACATGTGGATTTTCCCCCATCTTTATACTGTGATGTAACCAGTGAGTACACCTTTCCCTTGTTCCCTGTACTCTAAATAAGTGGAAATAACTGTAATAATTGTGGATGCTGATATTGTAACTGTTTTATACGTCTATTTCAGCGCTAAACCCAGCGGTGTCATAGAGTGGAGCTGGATTTCTCTGATTCAGATATTCCCCCATTACAAGGTGAGTTCAGATAAACATGATAATATAATCTCTTCTGCAAAGTAAGCCTTTACACACTGTAGCATCGAAGTCAGATTGATGTCGTAGCACGCTGAAATCATCGCCTTCTCGTTTGCTAATTTTATAACTTGCTATCTTTTTATTTATTGCCTGATATACCTGCAATGTATACGAGATAAAACGTTTATTTCGGCGACATCCTGCTTGCAAATTTGGGTTAGCTTGTGCTAATTTGTACATACCTGTAGTCTGAGGGGAGTTTTCCTTTACCAGTGTGGCTGTTTTGATTCTTTAATGTTGTCGGCATGTTTGCGTGTCAGTTATGTGGGCAGCAATGCAGTACTCCAGTGACCTATGTGAAGCACAGCAATACCCCTCACTTGTTACTTCATTGTCGCATCCAGGACTGTAACAGGAAGTTAGCAGCTTTGACATCACATCTTTACAGACACCACAATGAGTGTGTGGTGGTGCCTAGATCACATTTGTGCCCTGCAGTAGACCTTGCATGCCATGTTGACTTGTACGTTGTATTAAAACAACGTTTTAATAGCAAGACTTTTTTCCATTCATTTCATTGTCTGTACCGATTATCCGATCTATCCTCGGGTCACGGGGAGCCAGTGCCTATCTCAGGCGTCATCGGGCATCAAGGCAGGATACACCCTGGACGGAGTGCCAACCCATCGTAGGACACACACACACACACTCATTCACTCACGCAGTCACACACTACGGGCAATTTAGAGACTCCAATCAGACTAGAAGCATGTCTTTTGGACTGTGGGAGGAAACCAGAGCACCCGGTGGAAACCCACCAAGCACAGGGAGAACATGCAAACTCCACACACACCGTGACCGGGAGTCTCACCCTCTCCCTCACCCGCTCTCTCTCTCTCTCTCTCTCTCTCTCTCTCTCTCTGTCTCCCTCCCTCCCCCTCCCTCTCTCCCTCCCTCTCTTCCTCTCTCCCTCCCTCATTTCCTCTCTCCCTCTGATTAAGGAGAGCTCAGGCTTCATCAGAACATCACATCCGTCTGAAGAGGCGTACTTGTGAAGTGCACTACAGAGAGCTGGGTTTGAAAGGTGAGATGTTTTCACCTCGCTGATGTCTGATCAGAAAAATCAACACTCCTCTCTGCTGAAGTTATTTATAAAATACGTCAAATGTGAGACGGCTTCATTACGAGGCAAGGTGTGAATGTTACAGTATGCAGATGACTGAGGAGCTTAAATAAACACTGCAGGAGGACGCAAGGGACATCTATCACACACAGGGTCTCACTGAGACTCGTACTGTGCCACACACACACACACACATTATATATATATATATATATATATATATATATATATATATATATATATATAGATAGATATAGATATAGATATAGATATAGATGAAAGAATCCAGCCATGATTTGTTGAAAAAATGTTTGTTTTTCTTTATGCAAGCTAAATTTTTTTGACTCAGAGGAATTATACAAGTGAGGATATTTAACCTAGAGGTTTCACGTCACCGAGAATTTTGAAATTATTTCGATGATAAAAAGTGATGAAATGATGGAAGGGTCAAAAGCAAAACCATTCACATTCAAGAAGAAGAAGAAGAACCCTCTGCTTTATTGAAACTGAGCCAAAGTCGCATCTAATTCATCTTTTAATACGTCCGCTGCTAAATGATGGCGTGATGAACACATTCCTCCCTCGGTGTGTTAATTGGCCTTCGGTGGGGAAGATGGATGGAGGAGGAGTGGAGCTCCAGGCTCGGTGAAATATGATAATGGAAGGTTTATAGCGTTGATTTTTTTCGAGAGCGAGATCTGAACAGAGCAGAATTGACGGTGCAGCCTGGGTATGGCGTCACGTCCATGCTAAAGAGGAAGAAAAATCAATTGATTCATGAGCTCGTGTGTTTCTAAAGATTCTCCGTCAACTCGTTAGTCGCCCGCAGCCAAACGAGCGGCGGGAATCGAACAGACTTCATGTACAATCATGAAAAGCTGTGGCTGGGAGGAGGAATAGAAACGTGTGTTTAGTTCACAAGAGATAAAGCTTCCTGTGAGGGAAAAAATAAAGTCTGGAAAATAAAATGAATAAAAACAGATTTTTAGTGAAGTGAAGTTGTTTCCTCACACTTTCTTTTTTCTTCACCTACACCTTTTTTTTTTTAATTTAAAACTGAAGTATATATTATGCTATGCTTTTTTTCTTTTCTTTTTTTTTTAAAACAAGATTTTTATTCATTCATTCATTCATTCATTCATACATACATGCACATGAATGTAATATGGAGTTGTCCCGCCGTTTACAGCTATAACAGCTTCAACTCTTCTGGGAAGGCTTTCCACAAGGTTTAGGAGTGTGTTTATGGGAATTTTTGACCATTCCTCTAGAAGCGCATTTGTGAGGTCAGTCACTGATGTTGGACGAGAAGGTCTGGCTCTCAGTCGCCGCTCTAATTCATTCTACCAGTTGGGAGCATGAAATTGTCCAAAATGTCTTGGTATGAAGTTGAAGCATTAAGAGTTCCTTTCACTGGAACTAAGGGGCCCGAGCCCAACCCCTGAAAAACAAACACCTGAATTCAATGATTTGGAGGGGTGTCCCAAAACTTTTGGCAATAGAGTGTATTTCAGATTTTACTTTTTTAAATTTATATAAGGTATATTTTGTATGCACTGCTTACTTTCTTTTTTTTTTTAAATCAAGATTTTTATTTATTTTTTCACAACAGGAACATATATCACGGTCCAGTGAACTCTATACAAATAGATGACCTAAAGCTGTCCACTTGTTCTTCTAAAAAAAAAAAAGGGGGGGGGGGTTAAAAAATGAAATTAAAGTCAGATAAGCATAGTAAGGATGTAAGGATTTTTGTAGCATGTTTATCTAGCAACATCACAGAAATGTTTGACCAGCTCCGAATAGTGTTGTCCTTGAGCCTGGCAGTGGAGCCTTCCTGCAAGACAATGTCTCTGAAATAAGATAGCCAAGTGAAAGTTGCAGGAGTGGATGGCTCTATCTGTAACTTCAAAATAGTTTTTTTTAGGTCCTTTGTTGATGAACATTGAATAAGGTTCAATTGTTGATGAGTTGAAAAGTGGAATCATCTAACACTAGAAGAAGTGCTATATCCATATGTAGGAAATCTGAAAGAACTGAGGGGCATAAAGCCTTTATTATCACCACACATACATTACATTAGAGCACAGTGGAATCCTTTTCTTCACATATCCCAGCTGAGGAAGTTGGGGTCAGAGCGCAGGGGCAGTTATGATACAGCACCCCTGGAGCAGAGGGGGTTAAGGACCTTGATCAGTCGCCCAACAGTGGAGCTTGGTGGTGCTGGAGCTTGAACCCTGATCCTCTGATAAACAACCCAGAGACTTGTACAGTATACCTTCTTGTAAAAGAGTTATTTAAGAGTTCCCTCACCCCATGACTTCCTTCTAAATCATTTGTTTTAATAATTTAATTTTTAGTACATTAAGTTGCTTTTTTGACACATGACCGAGTCGAAGATTGATAAAATACTCGGTTTTCTTCTGACAAATAGACATTTTCAAATAAAAAGTAATTTAAAAAAGTCAAAAGAAAAATGTTGCATTCATTTTTGACGACATCTTTTATTTTTCACATTTTTTAAAAAATATTTTTTAACGTTCATGTTCATTTAATTTGTTGTTCATTTCGAATTGTTAATTATTTGGTTGTTTTTGAATTCTAGTTTTTAAAGGTTTTTAGTGGATTTTGATTTTTGATTTTATATTTTATTCTTTTTTTTTGCTTTTAAAAAAATTTGAAAATAATCTGTAATTTTTAGCATCTAATTTTTAAATTTATTTATTACTTTTTTGTTATTAGTATTTAATTTATTTTTACACGTACAGTTGGCCATTATGATCAGTAAATGAAATCTATTTACCTTCTTTTTGCAAACTAATCCAAATAAAAATTCAAACAAATCCCAAAGTAGCATTTGCAGCTCGGATTCGGATTCGTCAGATGAACTAGCCGGTGTGAAAGCCAGTTCCTCTAGAATCGGATGTGTGAAAGTATCATAAATATCTCACATTAAACCAACTTTATGGCAGTAATAATGAATCATCCTAGATTTTTCGCTTAAATCTCTTATGAATTAGATGATAAAGGATTTCATTTTGTTTTATAACGTAGAAAACCGGCTTCTGCAAATTTAATAGCTGCCCTCCGGATGTTGTAATTTGTTCAGTAGCCGTTCAGGCTGCATGAATCATACAGTGATGCAAAAGCTAATCGGGTTGCATTGCCTCTACACCGTGTTTCAGAAACTCTGCTTAAAAAGAAAGAGTAAAACTAAATAGTCCAACATTCAGAATGGAAAAATATGAGCTTCTGTAGATCGGTTTATCAAAGTAAAGCAGCTTGTGTAGCTTTTGCTTTTACAAACAAACCTTTAATAAATCAGTAAAAGAGAGTTAGCATGTGGCTTAGTTGAAATAGTGAGAAAACCAGATAGTAGCTTTATATAATAAACATTTAAATTGATCTAGCTGGAGAGAATCTTTCTTTAGAGCATCCCTGTTTTCTGTAGCACTCGTATGTGTGAGCTGCTTATTAGTTCATTAGCTACCCAGCTATAAGCTACCGTCAGGCTCAGAAAGGTATTTACACTATATTGCCAAAAGTTCTGGGACAAATCATTGAATCCAGGTGTTGTTTTTCAGGGGTTGGACTATGAGAATCTTTTCCTTAGTTAATCTTGATTTAATTCATTAAGGTTTCTTCCTTGTGTCGTGTCTCATGACTTGTCTCTTTGACTTGTTCATTAGCGATCAAAATCTAGCTCCATGTTTTTTGTGGAAAAAAATGTAAGTAAATAAATAAATAAATAAACTATAGAAAATAAAATAGAATTGAGGCATTCATTTAAAAGCCCATGTAAAATACTGTCATGATTTTAGCTCCATAAAAACCAATGATGATCATCATTCAGTGTCCAGTGTTTTTTTTTTTTTTTAAAGTGTGTTTTTCTTCCATTTTTTGGTGAATCCATAAAATATTCCACTCATGACAACCTTAAATGCTTTCTAACCTAATATCAGTGATGGCTTTTATAAAACCTACATTACTGTTATACAGTAATTCACTTCAAAAACCCATTTGTTTTAAAGCACCATAAAATTACCTTGTGATTCCTTTGGCTGTTTTTCAGTGGAAGGGGTGAATATATTCCCCGAAAACCTCGGTATGCCATGATGGAGCATGATAAGCCACTCATATGCTTACAATAACGTTTGGAATAAAAGCACACATCACATAAGGCATTTCTGCCTGAGGGCACGTTATTGCTTCTCTTCTCTCTCTGCCCCTATTGGATCCATTTCTCATTTATTTCCTTCTTTCATTTCTCTCAAGTGTCTGTCCACACAATGAAATGTAGGAGGCTTTAAAAAAAAAAAGGAAAAGAAAAGAAAGGCAGATGGAGCAATAAGAACACCATGAGTGTATATTTCACTGGATGGGGTGCACTAAATTACAGTATCTCTCATAAAGAATGAAGGTTGGTGTTTTTGGTTCCAGTCATATAGACGAAGCTCGCAAATAAAGCGGCAATCGTATTAGCCCAAGATAAAGCAGAGCCGCATGGAAGCACTTGAGAGTGGGCAAAACTTTCACTCCGTAGCTCTACTTGGTAAAGAAGAGTGTTACACAAGAGTGAAGTGGGTGAAAAGTACCTTCCTCTCATCCCCCACTCATTCATTTCAGCACCTAAAAACTTTTCTCCTCCATCTGTGCAGAAGTGCTGTATTCAGCTTTTATGCAATCTCTGATGTTTTTGCTAAGCTTGCTCTCGTGGGATGAAGTGTTCGAGCTCAGATCAAAGCTGCAGGGCTTCAGGGTTGAAGCTGCATGCAACATGTCTTCAGCGTAATCAAAGCCAGACTGTGCTTCTTTTAACGAAAAAATAAACCCCGGGAGTGTGTTGCTGTGTCTGGGGAGATGTGTGTCATGGTACATGGTCAAGAAAACAGTGCAGGAAAAAAGGGCCATGCCTCCTTCATTGAGACCGACAGACACACAGGTTTCCACCTCCTCCACTGGAAGTTAAGGGTTTAGCTTCAATGTAAGTGACATGCAGAGGCCATGCCTACTTCACTGAGATGGACAGACACAGAGGCCACACCTCCTTCACTAAAACTGACACACATAGATGCCACACCTCCTACACTGACACGGACGGACAAAGACGCCATGCTTCATTCACTGAGACAGACAGACACAGAGGCTACACCTCCTACACTGAGACACACAGAGACCACACCTCCTACACTGAGACAGACAGACACAGAGGCTACACCTCCTACACTGAAATGGACAGAAGCAGAGGCCACACTTCCTTCACTGAGACTAATACACACACTTAGAAGCCACACCTCCTTCACTGAGACTGATACACACAGAGGCCAGACCTCCTGCACTGAGATACACAGAGACCACGCCTCCTACACTGAGACTGATACACACACAGAGGCCAGACCTCCTGCACTGAGACTGATACACACACTTAGAAGCCACACCTCCTTCACTGAGACTGACACACACATATAGAGGCCACACTTCCTCCAGTAAGACTGATACACACACACACAGGCCACACCTCCTGCACTGAGACTGATACACACACTTAGAGGCCACACCTCCTTCACTGAGACTGATACACACACTTAGAGGCCACACCTCCTTCACTGAGACTGATACACACACAGAGGCCACACCTCCTTCACTGAGACTGATGTAATACTGTATTCCAGCATCTGCTCTGGACTAAAATAAGTCCTATATGCTAACTGAGCTCATACACCACAGAGCAGCACATCTGTCTCCAGCTGTGCAGACATCCCACTAATAAAACAAACGTCAAAATGTTATTTGGATGAATTTTGTATGAATCGCTTTAAGAAACTTGGGTCTAGGAAATGATTTCTGTATTGCTAGGAATCAACCTGACTGCATTTTAATCTTAACTATTCATGATTTTGTAATTGATGCATATTAAATTCATATTTTGCATGAAAATAATTCTTTTATGACCTCAGATATGAAGGAACGCATTGTCTTTTGTAAACAATGCAGACAGCCATTAATTTTGTACGTTAAAAAAAAAAAAATCCACAGCAACACAGATCCCACTGCCTTGAAGAACAAAAGCTTGTACTGTTTAAGTCTTAAAACACTTTAATTTTTTATTTATAATATATATTATTTTTTTTATTTTGTGCAGTATGCAGTTAGCTTGTCTATTTTATTAATTAATAATTTAGTAAATTAATAATTGAATTTAAGAAATAATTGAATTTATTATTATTATTATTATTTAATTGAATTAAATAATTGATTATTATTATTATCAGCATAAATAATATTATTCCCATAATGTTAGCCTTAAAAAAAAATTCAAACAGCTTAAATGTTATCCATTTTTTATCCATCCAGTTCATATATTTGTAAATTATTTTCCATGTCTCTGTATATGTGATTGTGCATCGAGGTGATCGATTGATTAGGACACAGCAGCATGAATGCTACAAGGCAAATGCTATAGTCTTATATACACTGCATCGTGTCTGCCATCACTTCTGCAGTCGTCCTCTTCAGCTCTGAAATTAAGAAGATAATGAAATATCAGTCTGCTGTTTCACATGTAGGCTGTAGGCTCCTGTTTGCTAATTTTCCGAGTTTTCTGTCAACTTGGAGGCTGAATGCACCGGCGGCAGAGTCATGAGAAATGTCATGTTCATTAGGTTTAAATATTATTTTCTTGCTTGGAGCTGCAAGTGCCTCATGAGCTGTTATAGCCTGTCGTAGCTACTCTGCTGTATTGTCACTTGTCATTAGCAGCGGTATGATCTGAACTATTCTTTAGTATTAAGATTTCTGCCTTAAGCTAGCTTCCAACCCGAGTGTGCAGCAGTGGTGTCTGACACAGGGCTTTAATTCTATTCACGCTCTGCCTTTTCTTCTCTTTTACATGGCCAATTAGGTCATAAATATTCAGATGCACTTCACTTTGATCAAAACCTTTGTGCAGGTTCTTTATTAGTACCTAGAAAAATAAAGACTACAGCAAATCCCCCCAGCTATGGAACAACCTTGCAATTAGCGTTCAAGAGTCAGTCTCAGTTTTTAGGACTAGGTTGGAAATATACTGATGGAGGAATGGCAAGCTGGATCGTATCCCAGTGTGCTCTCAGTGTTCAGACCTTCTGTCTTACCCCAAGTTCCCTTAGACCTAATGGAGTCTTTGCTTGCACTCTGATGACAATGTTCACCTTTTCAAACTGCTGTAGGATATAATACTGCACTTTATGATCTGTTCCATCACTCTCTCTGGGATGCTCATTAGTGATTTAAATCTATGTCCACTGACTTTATATATATAATGCATTTATGTATTCTTAACTAAGTGCTAGATAAATTATTGTTATTTACAATCTAGCATAAATTATAATTATTTGAAATTATATGATAAATATTATATGATAAAATCAATTAAAAATCGAAAATTAAGAGTGAAAGAAATAATTACAATAAATTTAAATCTAAAAATTTGTAAATTAATTAATTTTCTGCAATCATCTTTTTCCTGTTCTTTGTTTATTTAAATAAATATATATATAAAATTTAAAATAAAACATAATTGTAATTAAAAAATGAAAAAGAAAGTAATAAACTCAACAACCTGCACAACAAAATAAATTGGATTATTGTAAATTCAGTGAAAAATAAATATGGAACAACACACAAAAAAAATCTATTTCTTGAAGAACTTAAACAGCAAATTTGGTCAATTGGTATTGTGATATAAAAATCTTAAAACCTGTTATGTACAGTAGGATGGTATGGTTTGATCAGTTAACCACATTATTGTATATGTGGGATTTCTCAAACCGGTCTGTTAAATATCTTTTCACCTTGTTGTAAAAGAAGAAGAAAAAGAATAAGAAGCCTTTATTATTGTCACATATAGATTACTGCACAGAGAAATTCTTTCTTCGCAAATCCCAGCTTTGGAAATTGGGGTCAGAGCACAGGGTCAACCATGAAGCGGAAAGGGTTAAGGACCTTGCTCAGGGTCTTAAAGGAGGCAGCTTGGCAGTGCTGGGGGTAGAACTATAACTCTTGTCTTCTCAAAGCCAGACTAAAGAACACAACCTGAACTTAGCCAAAAGGCAGAGAAGCGTTAATCTAATACAATACAATACAAATAATGACCACAAACTGCCCTGCCCAGGAAGCCACTCAGCACACACGCTTAGAAAAATGGAGCAGTTTTGAAGGTTAAGTGTTTGGCTAGACGCCGTAGTGTTTATTGCATCAACATCTGAACAACATTTTTATCCTTCTTCAAAAATGATTAACCTTTATTAAGCCAGTAATGATACAGTACCACAGACAGTGATAAAACCATTACGATTACACAAGGTGTGATCACAGAGGGCTTGTTAACAAGAAAGAAAGATTGAAAGAGTGTTATATCTTAGCGTCCTCGAATCTGCTCAGCTCTGCGTCTGCGTTAAATCCTGCCTCATTTATATGACACTTTGAATAAACCCATCTGCCGAATGAGTGAGTACAAACCCCTCGACATAAAGGTCATCATCATTTGGGAGTTCACGGTGAAATGCATCATTCGAGTGAGAAACAAGCCTTTCCACAGAGCAGCAGACCTTCCGGAGAGGCCGGAGGTGCTTTTTATAGAGTGCTGAACATTTTTGTTTTTCTGACCAGCGTGACATGACCGCTCTCACATTGAACTCAAGGGAGATTTAGTCAGCAGGCGAGCACTGAGGTGCTGTAAACCTGCGCCATCTTCGTATTTGTACGGATTTAGAAACATCTTCATTTATGTCTACTTATTTCCTCAGATGAAAATGTCAGCAGCTCAATAAGTAGCTATGTGTACGAGCCAAATCACAGCTTTATATTGATACACTTATTCTAGTGTGTTATTAATAACTTGTTGATCATATAATATAAAAAAATTGAACAATTTAGTCACAATGTGTTTTTCTGAGATTTTTTGGATATTTTTAAGCAAATGTAATTACTACTTGAGCGTACCAATTTCATATGTGCACATTTATTTATTTATTTATTTATTTATTTATTTATTTATTTATTTATTTATTTATTTATTTTCTACAAATTTCTCTTTTTTCTTATTTGAAGTATTATTTTTGTATTTTATATAATCAAAAAATATTGTTTAAAATAATAAAAATTAAATATTGTTTTAAAATTATTATTATTATATAATGTTTTTAATTTTTACTCATGGAACAGATTTGTAAAATTGTTCCTGTAATAATAATAATAATCATTTTTACAAATGCTTACTTGGTCGATGCTCCACATGAACAGATTTTATGAAAGTTATAATTATTAATAGTTTTAATAGTTTAGGTTTAATATTATCCAATTAATGGAAATGTCAGCGCTTTGTAACAGTCATAATGTCAAAATCTAGGCTGGCCAAAAATGGAAATCAAGTTATTGGACATTTCAATCAGCATAAACAAATGACTAATTTTCTGCCTTTGAGTCCGATATAAAATGAGTCAGGACTTCAGAGTAAGATGTTTGGATAATGAAATGAAAAATGAAACAGCCTTTATTTGTCACATATACATTACAGCACAGTGAAATTCTTTCTTTGCATATCCCGTCCTTGGAGGTTGGGGTCAGAGCGCAGGGTCAGCCATGATCCGGTGCCCCTGGAGCAGAGAGGGTTAAGGGCCTTGCTCAAGGACCCAACAGTGGCAACTTGGTGGTGCTGGGGCTTGAACCCCTGATCTTCCGGTCAACGAGCCAGAGCCTTAACCACTTGAGCTACCACTGCCTGTGTCTGTGTAATCTTGCACAGAATTTTAGAAATTGAAGAAAACACCTTCAAACTGTAGAGCCTTACAAACAAGCACTTGGAGCATGGGTTGAGAAATGGGTTTAATATCATAATTTACTTTGAACTTAGAAACATTTGAGGGGAAAATAAATAAATAAATAAATAAATAAATAAATAAATAAATAAATAAATACAACTAAATAAATAAATACAGCACCTACGAATTCATTGTCCCTAGTAGGCTAAGTAAAAACTGAAATATTTATGAAACCCTACGAATTCTTAAAGTCCTGAGTGTCTACTCTCATATGAGCTTCATATTAACCACCACTGTGGAGTGAGACATGACAAAGACATTCAGTGCTGTAAATGGACACAACCAAAACAGGAGGAAACTCCATTTTGTGGCCTCTGGGGAAAGTAGTTAATACAAAGCTGCTTCATATAGACACACCATTTACATTTCTAGCATTTGGTAGACGTCCTTATCCAGAGCAACTTTTATCTCATTTTATACAACTGACCTTAGTGGACCTGGGAGTCAAACTCACAACCTTCCGATCAGTAGTTCAACACCTTGTTAAAGCCTCTCGACATTGCTGTTTTAACATCAAGAGATTGGTGAAAGAAAAAAAAATTATGTAACCTGAAAGACAATGGCTAACACCAAGACTCTTTCCCTGAAGATCCCCAACCCACTACTAGAAAGCTAAACATGTTTGCTATATACATGTGTTAACAGACACAGCTTGACTTGATAATGCAGTATATAAAAAGCCATCTTTCACATCTAGACAGCAAAACCTATCACATTCTCTCAGATTCTCTCAAAGACGTCGATGACATCTAAGTATTAAGAAAATGATAGCATGGATGCTTGAACTCTTAGATTTACATGTTTATAGAAAACCATGTTGTGTTACTCACTGTTTACTTCATAACCACCATCAATCCCAATTACTCAGAAAGTCTTTGTGCATCTGTTGTACTTGTCATGTTGATCTATTTCCAGGGCGCCACTGGGAGCAGTGCACCTGCTTGGTGAGAAATTTAATTTCCACATCACCTGTCAACCGTTATTAACCAGCATTCGTTTATGGTCTCATGCCAAGCCACCTTGAGAGCTCAGACTAAACTAAATTGCTTGTTTCCCAGATTAATCAACATCCAGTCATCTCCCTCTGTGTTCCGAGAGCATCTGTTTGTGTTGGCCTTAAACCTGAGGAGGGTATCGACAAGACTTGCCCTTGGTGAGTGGAATTCAATTTGTGACAAATGTAGAGTGACATACTGTGGCTTGCTCGGCTGGCTAATAAGTTCCTTCTCAGATTCATCTCTCACTCAACAGACACGGGAATGCTGAGGCTAACAAACCCCAACAAACAAGCACATATAGTGACAATTTAAGTGTTTAGTGAAGTGCTGGGTCTCCAGGCTTCATTTGAAGGCCGGCAGTGACAGCCAAGTGAAGTTCATTCCACCACCTGAGTGCCATGAAAAGAGATGTGGGATTTCCTTGCATCCTGAGGCAAGCTTGATAAATGTTAGCTTGGGGTCTTCTTCTGGCTTTGAAGGAGAACATCAGTGCTTTAAATCTGATGCAATCAAACCAATGAACTTCCAAAGGTGCACAAAGCAACGAATGCTGAAGGCTACGTACTAATACATCTGTCACCACTGAGCCTCTTAAATCTGTCACTTTGGCCTGGAAGGGTATAACACTCAGGGTCAAACTCATCCATCAGCAGCTTCAAATCCATGATGTGGCCATTGCTTTTTGGGAAAAAAGGGTCTTAAGATTCACTGAGCTTTTACATAAAAAAGTGTCATACCACCTGAGGCTAAGTCTGACCTTACCACCATGGAATTTAATTTATTTTACAACTTAACTCAATCAGTTTTATTGGATTTTTATGGATAAAGCTTTGAACAATAGGCATCGTCACGGAGCAGCTTTACAGAAATCCATCTAGTTTCTGTACCATTTATCATGCATAGGGTCACATGGAGCCTAAAGCCAAAGCACAGGGGGAACATGCAGAAATTCAAATATAGATCTTAATCACTCATAAACAAGCCAGTGGTGACAGTTACAAGGTGAGATGACATGAGGATGAAACCTTGATAGCAACCAGACTCATGACGGAAGCTCTTCTGGATGACAGCAGACAGTAAGATCTCAAATCTTTAGAGTGGACATCTATATTTAGAAAAGGCTTAGGAATTAGGAATGTGAGTCAAAAGTAGGTCCATAATCTACAGCTGGTGTGTTTTGTAGGAAGAAGATCTGCATCATGGTCTACTGTAGGATGAGACCATTTAGAGCATTTTCATAATGAAGTTTCACTAGGAGACAAGCAGCGGCATTCTGCATAAACAGGGTGAACCTCCTGGAACCTCCAGACAGCAAAGTGTTATTATAAAACAATCTAGAGGTAATAAAAGCATAAACTAGTATTCTGCTACCAAATTTCTTTGCTTAGCAATGTAATATTACATGTGAGTTTCAAATGAGAGAACCAAATGAGAGTCAATGATCACATCTAGGTCACTTTCACTGTTGCGCATAATGAAACTGAAAGGCCACCCAGGGTCACTACATGACCTGAAAGTTTATTTTTAGCTGTCTGGACTTATTAGCATGTCTGTCTGGTCACAAATTAAGAAAGAGAAAGTTGCTCAACATTTAGAATAGAATAGAATAGAATGGGGAAGCTAACACCAGGTTTACAAATAATTATCCCCAGAGCTAGCATAAAAAAGAAAGAAAAAGCAGTGGGTCTATAAAGATGCCTTGTTGAACATCATTCTTTATTTTGTTATATATAGAAAAGTCACCATTAACATTTGCAAACTCTTTAATATTAATCTTTAAAAAGTCCCTTCTCTTAAAAAGTCCCTTCCTCGACACTTCAACAAAATGTACTGGTCCATCTAGAAGACGTTAGTGGTATCTATATTAAAAGTTGCACTGAGATTGAATTAGTTAAGAAACAAGACACAACCCTGATCAATCAGGAATCTGACATTTACTTTAACCGATGCTTTCTCGGCACTGGAATAAAGCTTTAAACCTGATCAAATTGTGTCTTTTGTATGAATCCTGTATAATTATGCAACATTTTCTAAGGTCTTGGAGATGCTTAGATGGAAGATGTTTGATATTGGTTCACATCTGGAAAATTCACATGGGTCAGAATCAGGTTTATTAATCAATTCAATTCACTTTATTTGTATAGCGCTTTTAACAATGGACACTGTCTCAAAGCAGCTTTACAGAATTACAGAAACGGAGAAGGAAAATAAAATTATGAAGTTTAAAGTTACTGTTTTATCTGTATTTTATCCCTAATGAGCAAGCCTGAGGCGACGGTGGCAAGGAAAGACTCCCTGAGATGAGGAGGAAACCTTAAGAGGAACCAGACTCAGGAGGGAACCTCATCCTCATTTGGGTAACACTGGACAGTAAATAATGTAAATGTAAGTAAATAATGTCCTTTCTACAACAGCACCCAAGGGCTCATGAGGAACTATTAGGTCAGTGTAGTTTCTGAGTTCATTATAGACACTAATCGGTCAGTTGCAAGCTGACAGATGTAACGGCAGATCCGTGACGGTGTGATAGTCTCCAAGGGGCTTTGTCCACGGCTGTCTCCTGGTCACAGGCTGTCCACACAGATCCATCCACAGCATCAGTGAGCACCAGTTGTGTGGTCAGTAATCAGTTGTGTGGTGACTGCTAGTTTGCGATATTCTGGTACATACTTCAGGTGCTATAACTTTAAGAAACCAGATCAGAAATCAGAACCAGATCAGATTTAGAGGAAGAGATCAGTAAAAATATTTAATTCTGCTGGATTTGGGATGGGAAAACATCCCAGCCTCTCTACTGGTGTCACGCTTTCAGTGTCTATATAATTTTTTGGGGTATGTAATTTGTTGTGTTTGTTTTTGCTATAAGAAAGAAAGCCATTAAGATGGCTACAGAGATTCAACGGAAAACAAAACAAAACAATCCCTAAATCTTTCACCTGCTGGAATCACGTCTTTGGGTAAAGCTGGCTACCAGATGAATAATTGAGTCTTTAAAACAAAGATTCGAGAACCAATTTCACATGAATCAAAAAGGTAATCCCTTTCTAACAGGTGCCAAGAATGTGTCTAGGCATGAAAACAATAATATGCATTTTTTCGCACCTGTGAGACTAACATTCTGATCTTTGTGAAATGGCTTCTAGGGAATTCTCACAGCAATGTAATTACGATAAAATGTAAATACGCCAACTGCATTTCTTAGAGCTCATTCAGCGTGTTTGATCAAAATGTAATATATCTGTATATATCCTTTACAAACATACAAATAGTCTAAACATAGAAAAATGCAGAAAATGTATAACAGCAGTTTAAATGGGGGATGTGGTAGCTTAGTGGTTATGGTGTTGGGCTACTGAACATACTGAAGTCATTCTACATCTGCACTGTGGAAAGCATCCTGACTGTCTGCATCACCACCTGGTACGGCACCAGAACCGCTCTTAATCGCAGAGCACTGTGGAGAGCGGTTCAAACGGCCCGGCACATTGACGGAGGTGAGCTGCCCTCCCTCCAGGATATCTACGGCAGCCGATGTGTGAGGAAAGCTCATCAAAGACCCAACCCATCCGAACCACAAGCTACTGTCTCTGCTGCCCTCAGGACGCCGAGACCGCAGTATCAAGTCCAAAACTAGCCGACTGAAGGACAGCTTCTTCCCCCACGTTGTCAGACTATTAAACCACCACATTTCACTCACCGTTTAACATCGGAAAGCACCACACTATATAGTCACTTTAGAGTAGTTTAGAGCTGCACTAAAGAATTTCACTCACTTTTACACTTGTGTTGTTGATGATGTGACAATAAAAAGAGATTTGATTTGATTTGATTTGATATGATATGATACTGACTGGTTGTGAGTTTGAATCCCAGGTCCACCAAGCTGGCCCTTGAGTAAGGCCCTTAACCCTCAATTGCTCAGTTGTATAAAATGAGATAAAATGCAAGGATATGCTCTGGATAAGGACGTCTGCCAAATGCCATAAACAGAAAATCTATAATTTCACCGTTCAGCCAGCACTTTAGCCGAGCAGTGTATTAACTCCAGCAGCTTGTTGGTGTTTTTAAGGCTTAAATAACGTTCATTGTAAAAATCTGCCATAAAATTGGCCTGGGTTTATATCTATCTAAAAATTCAATGTGGATACAATAGAAAATATCAACGTTGTTCGTTGTTAAACCAGGTATATGGCATTTGATCTATTTTAACCAACAAAAAGAACACAGTGTCTGGGAATTACTGCATAAAATACATCGAATTTACAGCTTTGTTTTCTTTCCAGTCTTTCGGTCTATCAAAATTTCATGTTTGTGAGTAAAGTTAGTTTATACTCATTCATTTAAACTCACCGGATAGTTTACAGCTCTATTTGATAGCCTTGTCTCTTCTACAGCTCTTCTCAAGTACCACACGGTTCCCCTTGGATTATCCTCAAACGTCGCTTGTCTGTTTTTTTATTTTTTTGCTGTTGTTCTGCTTTTTTTGAACAGTGAAAGGACATGATTCAGCGTTTTAAGCTTTCCGGTTTCTCTCAAGTGCAAGTGCTGTCCTTGTTCTTGTCCTCTATCTCCCTTGCTAACAGCGTGAGTGCACGCTAGCAGCCAAATTGACTTGAGCTGTACAAGGTCTTTCCTCTGGCTTTCTTGTATTTGTGTGTCGTGTATTCAAAATGCCTCAAGGTTGCAAATGCAAGAGCTGTGTTTCTGTGGCTGGGTGTTAAATTACTAATGCTCTGATGACACTGATGGTGAAATAGGTGAACATGCTTCGAGATGCATGCTTGGTGGAGCTTCTGTAAAACATCATAGACGTTATTTTGACACAGTGTCATTATCCGGTGACCCTGATCAATGAATCAGCGGCTTAATCAAGGCCCGTCAGAAGGCTTTATCTTTGATTAGTTCTCGTCCTGCCTAAAGCAGCGTTTTACTTCATTATATGTCAAATGGGTATGTTTTATAAGTCAGACTAAACAATCGAAACCCTGTTATGCAGTATTGAGTTTTGGCTTCTGCCTCAGTGGTAATTGGATTTGTGAAGGATGATGTATGATGCAGTAATGGAGATAATCCTGATCATGTGTTTGGCTTGCAACCTTCTGTGCTTGTGTGTTTTATTCCACAGTGCAGATTAGAATTCTCTAATCTGATTGGTTAGAAGGTGATTATTTTCCAATAACTGCACATCTGGAAGTGTTTCATTCTTCTCATAGTACAGCAATAAACCAAGACTAACAATGTTTATTTATTAAAGAACAACACGCTGGACTGATCTGGACCGTATTGATCCGATTATCGTTGTGGAACATCCATGAAACAGGTTACTTCCTGTTCTTATTGATGTTATAGCAGCTAGGGTCTTTATTTTTTCCTCTTTCTTCACCTAATAAGACAAACTGCTGTATATCTGACTGTTATAACCTGTTACAAAACACTGACACTGGAGACTCCTTATTCACAGAGAGCTTCACCATATCACCAGCTAAGCACTTTTTACCTTTATGTTTTTATGGCACGTCCTCCATACAAGAGCTGTTACTATGGAAACATTAACATATAATTAAATTCAATTTATTTGTATAGCACTTTTAACAATGGACATTGTCTCAAAGCAGCTTTACAGAAGTATAGAAACAGAAAAATTATGAAGTTTAAAGTAAAGTTACTATCTCTAATATTTATTCCTAATGATCAAGCCTGAGGTGCTGGTGGTGAGGAAAAACTGCCTGTGATGATATGAGGAAGAAACCTTGAGAGGAACCAAGCTCAGAAGGGAACCTCATCCTCATTTGGGTGACACTGGACAGTAAATAATGTAAATGTTGATTATGTCCTTTCTTCAACAGCAACCAAGAGCACATGAGGAACTAACAGGTCAGTGAAGTGAAGTGACTGAGGTTTCGGCAGTACAAAGACGTCGTGATTGTCTCCAAATGGTTCTATCCATAACATTTATGCATTAATATGTACAGCTGCAGTTACAGAAACTTCATCAACACCTTCTGGAATAAAGGAATTAGTGTTAAGTCTACAAAGAACTCTCGTAAGAAATTACGCTGACTTATTAGAGTCTTGGTTGCACAAATCCTTGTGACTATAAATATACTGCTGAAACCTCAGTCACTTCACTTCACTGACCTGTTAGTTCCTCATGTGCTCTTGGTTGCTGTTGAAGAAAGGACATTATTAACATTTACATTATTTACTGTCCAGTGTCAACCAAATGAGGATGAGGTTCCCTTCTGAGACTGGTTCCTCTCAAGGTTTCTTCCTCATATCATCTCAGGGAGTTTTTCCTCACCACCGTCGCCTCATTTGGGATAAATGTTAGGGATAGTAACTTTAAACTTTATAATTCTTATATTGCTATACTTTGGTGAAGCTGCTTTGAGACAATGTCCATAGTTAAAAGCACTATACAAATAAATTGAATTGAATTGAAAGACCTTCTGACCAATCAGAATCCAGAATCCATCAGCACTGTGCTAAAAGTAGATAAATGATTATATACAGATAGTTCTATACGATATGAACGACATATTTACATGCTTTCTTGTTCCCTGATATATTTTTTACTGAATAATAAACAACATTGTTATTATTAATAATATTTCTGTTGTGCTAGAAAAGCACCCCTAGCATAATCACGAGGAAAGTTATCAAACATACCTGACATTTCACCGCACAATATTCCTGCATAACCAATCAAGCCCTATATTGAGGATGCTGGTAAAAATGTCAGCTCGGTTTGCTTTTCCTTATCTGAAATAAAGTGGCAGTGTTTGGGAGCGGATTAAATCCACAGACGGTGAGGAGACGCTGATTCTAAATGACATGTTGTGCTGCAAAGTTTGTATCCTGAGATAATTCTGTTTTGCGTCTGTCTCCCTGAACAGACAACACCGAGTCCTTTACTGTGGATAGAGATTAGCAGTGCTTATGTGGCATAGACATTTATTAATGGAAAATGCTGACAGTTTCCTCAACAAATTCTGTTTCTGTGATTTTATTATTTAATATTAATTTAGCATCATGGTGCATATATAATCATCTCCATCATCCATCTCTGTTCCTAATCAATTATTAAGTATTAGCTTATCATACCACCCTCTATTATCGTATACAGTGGAACATCAGTGTATGAATGCCCTCGCAATTTTTCACCTCAAGATTTGAAATTTTGCAAGAAATTTACATCACCATACGAAGCATTTTCAGCATACAAACCAAACCGAAGCGAACCGAACGCTGGCTAAGTTGCACGTACGTCCGGGAGCCATTCAAAACTTGCTTGCGTCAGTGGTAAAGCCAACCAAAGAGAGTTTACGTAATTTTTTCAGTGAGTGAAATCTGTTTGGAAAGAGTCAACCCACGGTTCCAACGTTGCCTTCGTCACACGTTCAAAAGCTAGGTGATTTTCCGGGCGTTTTTTTTTTTTTTGTTGACAGATTGGTGGTGTGGGCAGTCTGTTCTATTTTTAGCCCAAGCTTGGTGCCACGACTTCCTGTGAGGAGCCTTGACATGGAATGCTTGGCTTGGGTCAGTTCTTTGTAAGCAGCCATACAGTTTACATACACTTCGTATTGAGAATATTGATCATATTTTTGGGCGTCTGGAACGGATTATCTGCATTTACATTAGTTCTTATGGGAAAAACATTTTGCAATACAAATTTTCACCTTAAGAACTCGCCTCGAGAACGGATTAAATTAGTATGCCGAGGTTCGACTGTATTTATCAAAAATGACTGATTTTTTTTCCTGCTCATTCACAAATCTAAGATTAATAATAAAGTCATTAAAACATGTTTATTATGTAACATATAAAAATGTTAGAAGTGGATGAAGAAATGTCAGTTTATACACAGCTTTAAATAGATAAAATGTTTTTTTTAATAAATAAGACCTGTAGAACAGAAGCTTTTTTTTTATATTAATGTCTTAAGGTCTTTTTTTATTTATGAATTAAAGCCCGAACCCCACTGTAAGTCATAGCCTGCTTCAAAAAAACAACAACCAGAAAAACAAATGGAAGGATGTTTCCTTTCTTTCTTTTCATTCACCCCCTGTAAATGATTAGAAGTCATCTGTAGGTCTATTTTACTCTCCTGAGGTGCAGAAACCAGACCCTATTGATATGTTCTTCACTTTTATAACATCAACTGGTGTGTGTGTGTGTGTGTGGACTGAGAAACACAAGAAAAAGGATGAGTCTTACAGGAAGAGGCCCTTAGCGATACATTTAGAGCGTAGCTAAGCCTTTCTCATTCTTCTGTGTCTTTATAACAAGCTCAGAGACAGAAATCAGACACGAGGCTCTAATATTCTGTGAGATATATATATATATATATATATATATATATATATATATATATATATATATATATATATATATATATATATATATATATATATAATGTGTGTGTGAGAGAGATACACACATATCCAACACACACACACTCATTATTTTTTCATGACATGGCTGTGAGCTGGTCCTGGTGGTCCATGTATTTCATCCTCCAGGCTCCATCATATGTGGTCGATTCTTGTGTGTGTGTGTGTGTGTGTGTGTTGTATACTGACTCACTACCTTCATTTGCTGCTTCCTGGGATGGACGGTGTGTAATGGACTGCAGTAAATGGCGTGGCAGATGAAAGAAGGATCATTTGCGCCACCCGGAGCTACTATGGCATTGTGGTGATTAAAGTCCTCCTCCCCAGGAAGCTCTGACGCCCACTGGCTAATCAGATAGAAAAACTGTTATCACTCAGGTTAGTAAGATGAAGTTGCTCTTTGTACATGATGGAAATACACACCTACACACACACATATCCCTCATATCGAGTGAGGGATGGACAATCAGGTGGAGTTAGAGGAGGAGGCCAACAAAGCAGTTGCTTAAGGCTCTGGGTTTTGACCGATAGTTCTGAGGATTAATAAAAATGTCAAATCCTATAATGCAGAACTCTTAAAAAACCTCCAGCGCTTCCCATACATCGCTATCTGAGGAACCCCCTCTTGCTAGCATGCTTTTCAGTGTCACAATAGCTACCTATCTGGAAACTAGGAGAAACAGAAAAAACAAAATGTAAAAGCAGGAGTGTGGTGGGATTGTGAGGTAATCTAATAACGCTAGGCTAGGGCATGTGTAGCATTGACGTGGGTGGAGTGGAGGTAGAATCCATGTGTGGAGTTTTATTAAGAAATCAGAGCATACAAATCCAAATCGTTAGACAGCGAGAATGAGCAGTCCAAAAAAACAGAAAATAGCAATCAGTGTGGCGACAAACCCAAATATACACAAAGACAAAAGCGAAAATCTGAAAAACAGGAAGAAAACTTGGTCATACACGGAACGCACATAGCTTGGTAATGCAGGTAAATTAGCAAAACTTCACAAAGAGTGACCTGTCAGTGTGTGGTATACAGTATACATCCCGTAGACAGGAAGTGAAAACTGCATGACCAGTAAGTGTCAGTATTCGGCTGAGTGTTTCCTCGGGTGGCGAGGAGGGAAATGTGCACCAGATGTATTTACAACATGAAGTAATGTATAATGTAATGCTAGCACTCAGAAAGCTAGCTGGGAAGTTAATGCTTGTGGAAGTTTGCTTGTGTAAGCACTACTCACAACCGCTCTAAGCAGGTCTCCAGCATGGGAGGCGGGCACTCTAACAAGGAGGCTAAAGACTGCAGCCTCTAGCGTCAGTCACTAGTCCGCCTCTTGAGATCAGGGGAGTGAGGTTTACCTGCACAGCACCTACCGCTGGCCTCCGTTCCACTTGCTTGCTTGCTTTGGAGCATATAAGGTTCTTAGCTTAGCTCGAATATTTTCGGTGTTTTAAAGCAGAGAGTCTAAAATCCAACACTTAAACAAATTGGTTCTATTGTAGCCCATATGATGTGTGAATGACAGGGAGGGAAGTGGAACAGTAAGATTACAGGGTGAAGTTTTATTTTTTTTGGAAACTTGCTCACATGTGGATCATAAATAACTGTAACCATGTGAGTAAAATCTGGTTTCTGGGGAATAAGATATAATGTATATAATCCAAGACATTTTGCTGACACACACACATACACACACACGCATGCACACACACTTGTATTCCACTGGAGCAGATGTGGTCTTTATCAGCTTTCCAGAACAATCTGTGCACTGGATGTTGCTCCAGTCAGCGGCTTCTAGTGCATTACGGGACTCGATTGACCTCCGTGCTGCAATGGGAGATGGTGTAGCGGGTGTTATTCGCTCTCTGAGCTTCGTCCTGGCCGTGATTGGAGCAGAAATTGCCCTGATTGTGGTGGAATGGAAATAAACTCGCCTATTTACCTTCCTGTTAGCGTCGCTGCTGATGGTATTAAATGTGTATCAGGATTCCTCATGTCTCATAGTGATAAAGCTGCTCTTTATTTTATTATTGAGTTAATTATATAAGTATTAAAACTCTCTGTGCCATGCGGTTATAAGAAAACAATCAACAGCAGGTTGGGGATGTGATAAAGTTAAGGAGTAAAGAGTTACTGTTGGTCACAGTGGAACCTCGGTATATGAATGCCCTCCCTTATGAATTTTTACCTTAAGAGTTTTGCAAGAAATTTGCATCGCCATATGAAGCATTTTCGGCATACAAACAAACCAAACCATATGCTAGTTAAGTAGAGCGTACCTCCGGGAGATGTTAAAAACTTGTTAGCGTCAGAGGAAAGCCAAATGAAGCGAGTTTACGAATCTTTTTTCAGCCAGAGAAAGCTGTTTCGAGTTAACCCACGATACCACCATTTCCTTCGGGCATTGGTTCCAAAAGCTAGGTGATTTTTCAGGTGTTTTTTTATTGACAGATTTGTGGCGTGGGTGCTCTGTTCTATTTTTAGCCCAAGCTTGGTGGCACGACTTCCTGTGAGGAGCCTTGACATGGAATGCTTGGCTTGGGTCAGTTCTTTGTAAACAGCTGTACAGTTTACATACGCTTCATACTGGGAATATTGCTCATATTTTTGGGAGGCTGGAACGGATTATCTACATTTACATTATTTCTTATGGGAAAATTCATTTTGCAATATAAATTTCCACCTTAAGAACTCGCATCCAGAACCAATTCAATTTGTATGCCGAGATTCCACTGTATTTTATTATAAATGCATGAATATCACAGCAAATTGCATGTGCTATATTTTTTTTTTATCTGTTCCTAGTTACATGCAGTGTGGTGGAATGTTCCAGAAGCAAGTTAGTTCAAGTGAATTTAAATGAAAATTTCTCTGTATTCTAGTTCTGCATAAGGTTTTGTTTGTTTTGTTTGTTTGTTGTTGTTGTTGTTTGGTTCCGTGTCATTGGCTTGTTATGGCATTGTGTTCACCTCTTCTGTGTTGCTCCATAATTAGCACATTTGCAGCCTGTTCTTTTCAGATTGTGTTACAAAGTCTGGTCGATTCCCCTGGTGTCTCTCTGGGGAAGACGTCGTCTGTCTGATCAAAAAGGTCATGAGTTCAAATCCCTGCATTTCCGAGCTGCCGCTGCTGTCCTTTCATTGCGAGGCCCTTAACCCTCAGCTGTATAAATGAGATAAATGTGCGTCACTCCGGATAAGTGCAACTGCCAAATGCTGTAAATATAAATAAATAAACACTGCACTTCTGTCAGAGGTCACCTTCTGACCAGTCAGAATCCAGAATTCAGCAGCACTTTGGGATCATCAGAGGAGACGTTTGTAGCCTGTGAGATTTTGGTGGAATTGTTTACAAAGCTTTAAACAGACCTACAGTGTGGAATATTAATACACACAATAACAGTGATACACAGTGTAGTGCATTACACACACACACACACACACACACCATAAATGAGAAGCCTTTTATAGTACTTTCATTACTAAAAAAATTTGAAACGTCACTTCTACATCTTAACAAATCAGATTTTTAAGAAGTAAACATGTCTAGTTAGAGATTTAAAATATTTGTTTGTTTGTTTTTATTGACAGATCCATGGGATACAGGTTTCCAACCCTGCTCCTGCACATTTGAAATTTTTCCTGCTCTATTGCTGCATTCATGGAGTAGGAAGTGGGAAATTTTGGAATTCCCAGTAGGAATTATCTGTTTGAAAATACACAGGTCTCCGCTTGGAAAATCAGGCATTTTCGAGAGATAAGATGAGATATGAGCTTTATTAATCCCAAATATAATTCTTTATCAGAGAGACAGAAAATAAATAAATAATCGATCTAGAATTGACACATGGGTGGTGGTAGCTCAAGCAGTTAAGGTTTGGGGGTGTTGACTGGAAGATCAGGGTTCAAGCCCAGACACCACCAGGCTGCCATCATTGGGCCCTTGAGCAAGGCCCCCAACCCCTTCTGCTCCACGAGTGCTGCATCATGACTGACCCTGTGCTCTGATCCCAATCCACCAAGGACAGAATATGGTGATACTTCAATCTTAACTCAAACTGATTTTTCATGTCATTTTCAGTGTATTTTAGCTGGATGCCATATTTCCACTGCTTGTGTTACTGGCTTTATTTCTGAACAGCAGAGTTCACATGAACGATCTGGAGCCAAGAACCTTTATAACATACAGCAGATCAGCTTCCAGGTATAATCTGTTTAGAAATGTAGAGCACTTAACCATCTGAAGAACCACTGAGCAACTTGTTAAAAAGAATAATTTAAAGACAAGTTTTGCTAGAAAATAGCTGAAACAGACAAAGTCTAGGAAGTTGAGTGGGAATATTAGAAGTAACAACCAATAATTCAGGATAAATGGATTTTGTAAAGGTTTGATTTCATGACTTCAGAGGTTTGATGGACATCTGATCAGAAGGTGATCCTGGAGAGGTCAATATCCCAGCTCTAACAAACTGCCCCTGCTGGACCCCTGAACAAGGCACTTAACCCTCAACACCTCAGATGTATACATGAGATAAATGTAAGTTGTTCTGGATCAAATGAGCTTCTTCCAAATGCTGCGTATGTAACATTTTCTAAAAACATGAGCTGTATTGATCAGTATTGATCATTATCCTGTCCTGCCAGATGTTCAGTGTTCATATGCTGTTGAATTCTCTACTCTGATTGGTCAGAAGGTGTTGATTCAATTCCTATATCAGCGGCTCTGACATTAATGCAGCTACAAATCACAGGTTCAACATTAATGTACTAATTTGAATGCATTATTGTTGCTGTAGTAAGATTTTAAACATAGACACTTGTGTAATGGTTGATATGGGGAAATTTTCTGTAAGAGGTTTTTTCTTAGCGCCCCAAAACATGGAATTTCCTCCTGTTTGGATTTTGATGGCTGAGCGTCTTTGTCCTGTCTCACTCCACAGTGGAGGTTAATATGAAGCTCATATGAAAGTAGACACTCAGGACTTTGCGGTGTTTCAGAAGGATTTCTGTTTTTCTCTAGACTACTAGGGGTGATATATGCATAGAAAAGTTCCAGGTTCATGTTTATTCTACATAAATGTTTGTATCTTTAAAGTAAATGTTGATATCAAACGCATTTCTGCTCTCTGAGGTGCTACAAGTGTTTGTTCATCTAAAAAGCAGCTCAAAGTTGATCTTCAACCAGTAAACTTCAGTGTAAGATTCTCCAACAGAGGGAAAAACACACGTCTAAAACATACTGAAAGCCGACAGTGTCCTGAATCATTTGTTTAAACTGATTGAAAACGTCTCAGAAGTCAGATTCAGTGTACTGGTAAAAGAGTCTTCCTGTCCTTGTGTGTCTGTGTGTGTGTGCGTGTGTCTGTGTGTGTGTCTGTGTGTGTCTGTGTGTCTGTGTGTGTGTGTGTGACGTTGTTTTGTGCAGGAAAATCAGTCGTTCCAGTCCTGAGGTGAGGCAGGGTGAGCTGTCCATACACACACTCACACTCACAAACCCACATGGACAGCTCACCCGGTTTAAACCTGTAACTCCTGACACTGGTGAAGGCCGATGCTCTCACACAGAGACGCTGCGAGTGTGTTTCAGTTTGTTCAGCACTCATAGTGCCGTTGGCTTTAGGCGCTTTTAAACAGCTCCCTTTATTCCCATGCTGTTTCAAATTGAGCATCAAAAACAGGCAGAGAAAATAAAGCCAGCAAGATATGACAACGTTTCCGGTTGAAACTAGTCACGGCGGTCCGGATTTGTTAGCACCGCCCTGACGTGCGATTGTTCCGGAAAACCGAATCGGAGCTGGAGCTTTTCAGTTCCGTTGTATGTCCATCCTGCTCTTCTGCATGGTTCACGATTGATAGTGAGAGCTGTAATGAGTCAGGAGAGAGGGGTCACTGCGAGTAATAAATCGTCCCGATTGATTCGGTTTGCCTCGACAGATTCCGATTACCTCAGTGACCTCCAGGTAACAAGCTGGAAGGTTTCCTTGGTATGTATCACTAACCGCCTTTGCTAGGTTTTTTCCGGGTCTGTTTGAGCCTAACTGGTTAGCAATTTGTGAAAACTTTCTCAGTTTTATGAAAAACCTCAGTACTGAAAACAGTTAATAATAAATAAACAGCATAAAGATACAGTAAAGGTTCAATATTTATGATTTCTGAAACGAAGAAGCTCTGCATGTTCACCCTCAGCTGCTCTAGCATGATTTTTGAGGATTTTGTTTAATGTAATTTTTAGAGCTGGAAATATTTACATATAATGTGATGTATCTTCTTTTTTCTGCTAGAATCGATTTTTATTACATTTATTTTCCATTATTTATCATGTAAGTAATTTCTGTGTGAGAAATTCTTTAGTAAAAAGAAAAATCTTAGTAAAGTAATCCGATGTTTTCGGTTTAATAATAAGGTTCCTTTCCCTCCGATGCCTCTAGCATGCTGAAACGTCTCCCTCGTCCCTCCCAAACAAATGAGAATCTGTTCAGGAGGCGAAGTGCTGACTTGTTAATGGTGATTCGCTTCCGATCTCATTAAGAAATCATTTCTAAAAGCAAACACAACGTTCGCTTTGGTGAGGGATCTCCAGAGTGGCGCACAGCGCGAGCAACCGATCGCTAATTGATTGATCGGGTAATTTCATCTCGCCGTACGGCTCGTAACGAGCAGCGTGAAGAGGAGAGGAGGAAGGAATATCCATTACAGAGGAAGTGCAGGGGCATTTATACAGTGTTCATTTTAGTATGTTTACCTGCTTATTAATTAATGCTGAAAATAATGCCGAATGCAAGACTTTTTTTTCCTTATAATCAGACAAAATATGTTTGGCATCCGGTATTCTTTACTCTTTACAGAACAAAAGTCTTTTTAAGTAGTTTGTCTGATTTTCTTTCATTCAGTTGTTGGTTTGATCTGTAATCAAAAGCTAAACTTATTCATAGAGCCATAGGCGTGATTTTTTGTCTTGCCAGTAGGTGCTCGGCACACCAACCCAAACTCCGCCCACAACAACTTGCTTAGGATCGTAAGTTATAAGGGAGCATAAGGCTATACACATGAAATTCGTATAAAACTTACGTAACATAACTTACACCTTTTATTTATTTATTTATTTGTTTGTTTGTTTGTTTTTCAGCTCACCATGAGCAAATGATAAAACATTTAACTAGTGTTAAGCTTTATGGTCAATTCTCCTGGTGGTCCAGCAGCAGGATCTTGTGCTCTCATTGACCTGGCCCGGGTTAAATTCCCAGGCAGGGCGCTAACCCAGACACTGAAGAGTTAACTCAGTGCCAGTCCTAAGCCCAGATTAAATGCTAGGGTTTTGCCAGGAAGGGCATCCAGCGTAAAACCTGTGCCAAATCGAAACCTGTGGACCAAATGATCCGCTCTGGTGACCCCAAATAGCGAGCAGCCAAAAAAGAACAACAACAGGCTATTTGGTCAATTGTCATATCATCCTATCACCAGCCTGTGAGATACAGTTTTCTCGAAATGTTGGAGAGTTCTGCCTCCCAGCCTCACTGCTGCTGCAGTTGTCATTATTCGATGTCAAGGATGACTGTTCACTTGAAGAAATGGCAACAATGTGACTAATTGAAGACGGGCTTGCGTCAACTGAAGGTTTCGTTTTAATTACGAATCTGTCCATTTAGGTGAAACGCACCTAATTGACTAATTGACATTACTACAACAATTTGATAACCACGCCCACTACCGTTTTGAAAGAGCGGCCACTCTATCTAGACATTATGATCCGCGAGATCCACCAGAGAGGCTCCCGAATTTCAAAAGTGGTTTTGATTGGTTGAAATTAATGCTGCATATCTGGCGTTTTTCCGTGGGTGCTCGGTTGTGAGTGCTCAGTGCCTATGCATAGAGCTAAACCTGAGATCATACAGCTTAATCTAATAGAAGCAGTTTTTTCTTTCGTTTGGTATGATCCCACCCCCTAGGCCACGCCTCCAAGGTGGAAATGATTTGAAAACCAAATTTGAAACCATTTGAACCATTTAGTTAAAGATGAGATGATAAGATTTACAGGAGTATTTACAGAAAATAATTTGGTGAGATGAAATTCCATAAAATGTGTAAAAACTCAAATAAGTAAATGTTTTATTTTGGGGTAAAAGACGACATTTGGTATAAAAGGATTAAAACAATTATGCAAAATAGACTCTACTATAACCTTCCCATAACTGACACTGTTTAGTATGAAGAATGCATTAAGTATTAAATAATATTTGATAAATCAAATCTTTAATGACAGAGCAATCAGTCCAAAAATGAGAGTCTTCAGGTCTGGAGATTACACAGGAGTTTACATTTATTGGTAAAATGAGAAGCTGGTAAGGGAGCAATATTTCTCGGATGTTTCTTAACATTAATTGTAGCTTTAAAGTGAAGCTTTACTGAGAACAAATAGAACATGACATGGATCATTTATAGATCCAGTGAAGCGTTATCACAAATGATTTTAATACAATCAAAATAAATAGAAAATAAAATCTATTCCTCTACAGTAAGTCTAATCATTTTAGCATCATGTACTCCCTCTGTGTGGTGTAATTTAATAGCAAAATAAAAGTGTGCGACTACTCCAACATGTTCAACAGTTACTGATGCAGCCGTATTCATATAGAGCAGCTCCGGCGTTCAGTCAATCCCAGTGGCCTTTCATGGAAATGTCAAGTGTGACAGTAAGAGAAGCTGAACGCCGCTTCACTGCAGCATGCCTATGAAACTCAGTGGATAAATTTCAGCTCGGCAAAGTGCACGCTTATAAGCTCTAATACAGAAGTGCCCTTCCAGCCCTGGGGCATTACGAAGCAGAGGCTATCTTTCAGCTTCTCTCAGTTTAAAGCTAGAAGAGAGAACAAATGTGCTTCTGCCCCGGTGAGTCCAGTTTCCAGGTCAGGTGTGCTTACTGAACGGCAGATGAATTTGAAATAAATCGACATGGTTGGTTTTTTTTTCCTCTCTGCTGCTCGCTCGGTATCAGTGCAATGAGGATAACACTAATAAGATAACGAGCTCTACAAGCCTTATGGAAGTCTATATATTGTTTAAGGCAATGTAAGCATTTATGGCACATAAAAAATGATTATTTTCCAGATTTTGGATCTATTGTCTTGTCTTACACTGCAATAACATTGAATAATTTCACATTTTTTCGTCCACTTGTGACCATTTTATTATCTAAAACTTTTAAAAATGTAGTAAGCTAATCTAATGATCTAATCAGCCAATCATCTCAGAGCAGCACAATGCATCCAATCATGTGGTCTGTACAGAGATTCAGATAATGTTCCCATGTAATGGCAGAATTGGGGGGAAAAACGTCGGCTCTGAGCGTGGTACGGATGTCTGGATCAGAAGAAAGTCCAGGAACTGTCTTGCAACTTGGTGTAAAAAGCAAGAGAGCATTTAGTGAGCAGCAGGACGTTGACAAGAAGGCTCAGATAACCGATCTCTCTACAGCCGTGATGAACAGAAAAGCATATCACAGCATGGTGAATATTGAGGTGGATGGACTACAACTGTGGAAAGGAATCTGGAATACCTGGAAGGAATCTTATGCTACACTGGACACAGACTCACCATCCGATGCTGATGAAATTGATGAAGAGCATGTTGCTGTGCTTGAATATCCAGTATATATATCGACTGCCCAGACAGAGCAGCAGGACCTCATCATCACTCATCCTAAACTGTTTTTAAATTGGGACTGGGTGTGAATTTGCATTCCCTAAATTTCCAGCACCTGACTGCCATTACACGATAAAATGTGAGTCGTTTAATAATAAACCCGTCTCTACCTGCGTCAACACTGGCTAATGCAAGTTTCATCAGTTTCATCTTTGTCCACTCCATCACCCAAGCCTGCCTCATGTGCCTCATTTCTGAAGCTGTCACTCGAGCGACAGTGGGAGAAGCGAAACACCTGAGAAAATTGGATCCATTTCAGTGGAGAATAAGATGAGGGGAGGGGGGAAGAGGGCTGAAGGAGGGCAGAGGGGCTGCTTATGGAGTATAAATTCACCAGAACCAGCTGTGAGATATCCTCCTCCAGCACCTTCCCGTGCAATACTCTGACCATGCACCACGTCCCTTCCATCATGGGCGAAAGTATGTTGGTTATTTTGGGCTCTGAGGGCATGGGCACAGTGTCATCGTCAATAAGAGTGCAGTAAAATGAGAGAATGAAAGCCTGGAGCAAGCCGAGGTCATGTGACTTCTGTTTTATTAATAATAATGCATTTCGTTCCTATAGTGCTTTTCTATAAGCAGGATGGAGAAAGAGCAAAGTGTTGGAAGAAAAGGTATATTTTAATTATAATGAGTATGACTCATTTTTCTAAAGCTAAAATGCAACCATAGGCTAGAAAAATAATGTTAAATCTAACACGCTAAAAGGGTTCTTTGGTTTGTTTTTCTGGGAAATCTTTAAAGGTTTCTTTCTTTTAAAAAGGCTTCCAGGAAAACACTTAACAATCCAAACAACAGTGTTTTTTACTCCAGTGGACACCACTGTACAGCAGGGTAATATATTCAATTGTGTGTGTGTGTGTGTGTGTGTTTCTCAATATATAATCGTTTCTTTAAAAAAAAACAAGCCTTTTTCTCTGGAGGGTGATGACAAATGATCAAGGTCCAAGTACTACCTTGTAATGTTACTCAAAAATACTGCTTTTTATTAATATTGGGTCACCATTGTTCCATTGACCAATCTGCATTGTTTCCAATGTCCAATCACTAATCACCATTTTTTCTAATCACTAATTTCCATTGGTTGCAATGTCCAATTACTAATCACTGTTGTTTTTAATGTCCAATCCCCATTGTTTCCAATGACCAATCTTCATTGTTCCAATGTCCAATCACCATTGTTTCCAATGTCCAATCACTAATCATCATTGTTTTCGATGTTTAATGACTGATCACAGTTGTTTCCAATGTCCAATCTCCATTGTTTTCCATGTCCAATAACTAATCTCCATTGTTTCCAATGACTAATAGCCATTGTTACCAATTACCAATCATTAATTTTCATTGTTTCCAATGTCCAATCTTCATTGTTCCAATGTCCAATCACCATTGTTTCCAATGTCCAATCACCATTGTTTCCAATGTCCAATCTCCATTGTTCCAATGACCAATCTCCATTGTTTCCAATGTCCAATCTTCATTGTTCCAATGACCAATCTCCATTGATTCCAATGTCCAATCTTCATTGTTCCAATGACCAATCTCCATTGTTTCCAATGTCCAATCTTCATTGTTCCAATGACCAATCTCCATTGTTTTCAATGGCCAATCACTAATCATCATTGTTTTCGATGTTTAATGACTGATCACAATTGTTTCCAATGTCCAATCTCCATTGTTTTCAATGTCCAATAACTAATCTCCATTGTTTCCAATGACTAATAGCCATTGTTACCAATTACCAATCATTAATTTTCATTGTTTCCAATGTCCAATCTTCATTGTTTCCAATGTCCAATCACCATTGTTTCCAATGTCCAATCTCCATTGTTTCCAATGTCCAATCACCATTGTTTCCAATGTCCAATCTCCATTGTTTCCAATGTCCAATCTCCATTGTTTCCAATGTCCAATCTCCATTGTTTCCAATGTCCAATCTCCATTGTTTCCAATGTCCAATCACCATTGTTTCCAATGTCCAATCTCCAATGTTTCCAATGTCCAATCTCCATTGTTTCCAATGTCCAATCTCCATTGTTTCCAATGTCCAATCTCCAATGTTTCCAATGTCCAATCTCCATTGTTTCCAATGTCCAATCACCATTGTTTCCAATGTCCAATCACCATTGTTTCCAATGTCCAATCTCCATTGTTTCCAATGTCCAATCTCCATTGTTTCCAATGTCCAATCTCCATTGTTTCCAATGTCCAATCTCCATTGTTTCCAATGTCCAATCTCCATTGTTTCCAATGTCCAATCTCCAATGTTTCCAATGTCCAATCTCCATTGTTTCCAATGTCCAATCTCCATTGTTTCCAATGTCCAATCTCCAATGTTTCCAATGTCCAATCTCCATTGTTTCCAATGTCCAATCACCATTGTTTCCAATGTCCAATCTCCATTGTTTCCAATGTCCAATCACCATTGTTTCCAATGTCCAATCTCCATTGTTTCCAATGTCCAATCACCATTGTTTCCAATGTCCAATCTCCATTGTTTCCAATGTCCAATCTCCATTGTTTCCAATGCCCATTCTCCATTGTTTCCAATGTCCAATCACCATTGTTTCCAATGTCCAATCACTAATCACCATTGTTTCCAATGTCTAATCTCCATTGTTTCCAATGTCCAATCACTAATCACCATTGTTTCCAATGTCCAATCACTAATCTCCATTGTTTCCAATGTCCAATCACTAATCTCCATTGTTTCCAATGTCCAATCACTAATCACCATTGTTTCCAATGTCCAATCACTAATCACCATTGTTTCCAATGTCCAATCACTAATCTCCATTGTTTCCTATGTCCAATCACTAATCTCCATTGTTTCCAATGTCCAATCACTAATCTCCATTGTTTCCAATGTCCAATCACTAATCACCATTGTTTCCAATGTCCAATCACTAATCACTGTTGGTTTTAATGACCAGTCTCCATTGTGTTCAATGTCCAATCACTAATCACCATTGTTTTCAAGGTTCACTGACTGATCACCATTGTTTCCAATGTCCAATCACTAATCTCCATTGTTTCCAATGTCCAATCTCTATTGTTTCCAATGTCCAATCACTAATCTCCATTGTTTCCAATGTCCAATCTCTATTGTTTCCAATGTCCAATCACTAATCTCCATTGTTTCCAATGTCCAATCTCCATTGTTTCCAATGTCCAATCACTAATCACCATTGTTTTCGATGTTCAATGACTGATCACTGTTGTTTCCAATGACCAATCTGCCTTAGTCCCAATGAGAAATCACTATTCTTCATTGTTTCTAATGACCAATCACTAATCAACATTATCTCCATAAGGGTTAAGGATTTAGCTTAAAAGTTAATTAGTGGTTTATGATAATAATGATGTTAGTCCTGGAATTTGAACTAAAAACCTTATAACCTGTAATCTCAGAATCCTGATCAGCTGAATTCACCATTTAGTTGTTATCTTTCATTCTCAGTATTTGAGTCAGATTGTTGTTGCCATTTTGAATCCCATGTTGATTTTATTTTAGCACAAAAGAGCATGTCAGGTTATTCCCTCACAACTCTGTGATGTAACCACATTGCCCCTTTTTTTGGCGCTTGTCTTTTCCCTCCAGCTCTTATTACCCTGAGTCATCAGTCAAAGGTTTCTGAAAATAAAAACGGCTCTAACGAGAAGCTTGAAGCTCGGGGAGTCCCAGAATAGCTGATCAGATTCTGGCTCAATGAGCTGCACTTGTTGTTGAGCACCTTCTGTCTCCAATCCACCGAGCACCATGAAGCGTATGGAGTGTATGTAGCCTCCATCATCTGCTTCCTCATTTCTCTTTTTCCCCAACTCCATTATTAGGCCTTTTTGTTTTTTGCCTTTGGGTGCAACGTGTCATCTCATGCATGTTCCTTTAGCTTGTCTTTGCTCCACTGAGAACAGAAACTGAAATAGCTCTAGAATTGGTGTACGGTTTCATTAAGAGAGCAGACAGAGTCTCTTTCAGCCTTCACTACGGCAGAGATGCCAAGACATCCACAAGTTTGATTCCAAACCCAAAAACAATAGGGTTAGGGTTAGGGTTGAAACATCACTAATCATTTTTTTTCATATTAAAAACAGATTCATGATTCTGATTGGTCAGAAGGTGTTGATTAAGATGTTGCTAATCGCAGGTTTATTCTAAAGCACTCCTAATATATAATTGTTTCTATCTATTTATTTCAGTAAAAAAAAAACAGTTTTTATATACATATATGTTTTTAAACTCCTGATCAGTTGTATAACAAATTGTATGGTAAGGGAAGCAGCGTCCAAAATGATGTGCTGTCACAGTATCTACTGAGCTCATTCAGTACCTGTTCAGTACCTACTGCATTCAATTCAGTAACTACTGTATTTGATTCAGGACATTCTGCATTCTATTCAGGATGTACTGCATTCAATTTGGTACCCACTGCATTTGATTCAGTACTTACTGCATTCTTTTCAGGTCATACTGCATTTTATTCAGTATGTACTGCATCCAATTCTGTACCCAGTACTTTTGATTTAGTACCTACTGCATTTGATTCAGGACATACTGCATTTGATTCAGGAAATACTGCATTTGATTCAGTACCTACTGCATTTGATTCAGGACATACTGCATTTGATTCAGGACATACTGCATTTGATTCAGGACATACTGCATTTGATTCAGTACCTACTGCATTTGATTCAGTACCTACTGCATTTGATTCAGGACATACTGCATTTGATTCAGGACATGGTGCATTTGATTCAGGACATACTGTATTTGATTCAGGACATACTGCATTTGATTCAGGACATACTGTATTTGATTCAGGACATACTATATTTGATTCAGGACATACTGCCTTTGATTCAGTACCTACTTCTTTTGATTCAGGAGATACTGCATTTGATTCAGGACATACTGCATTTGATTCAGTACCTACTGCATTTGATTCAGTACCTACTGCATTTGATTCAGGACATACTGCATTTGATTCAGGACATGGTGCATTTGATTCAGGACATACTGTATTTGATTCAGGACATACTGCATTTGATTCAGGACATACTGTATTTGATTCAGGACATACTGCATTTGATTCAGGACATACTGTATTTGATTCAGGACATACTATATTTGATTCAGGACATACTGCCTTTGATTCAGTACCTACTTCTTTTGATTCAGGAGATACTGCATTTGATTCAGTACCTACTGCATTTGATTCAGGACATACTGCATTTGATTCAGGACATACTGCATTTGATTCAGTACCTACTGCATTTGATTCAGTACCTACTGCATTTGATTCAGGACATACTGCATTTGATTCAGGACATGGTGCATTTGATTCAGGACATACTGTATTTGATTCAGGACATACTGCATTTGATTCAGGACATACTGTATTTGATTCAGGACATACTATATTTGATTCAGGACATACTGCCTTTGATTCAGTACCTACTTCTTTTGATTCAGGAGATACTGGATTTGATTCAATACCTACTGCATATGATTCAGTAGCTGCTGCTCAGCCATTGATGCAGGACGTACTGATCAGTACATGTGTGCAGCATGTCACAATCTGGACCTACAACATCCACCATGTTGGCATTGTCATGTGACTTAGGACATCAGATTAATCTCAGAAATTCATTAATGTTATTAACTTGTCTTAGTTAGTTAGTTAGTTAGTTAGTTAGTTAGTTAGTTGGTTGGTTAGTTAGTTAGTTAGTTAACCTTGCTGCATGCAAAAATGGAAACTTCCTCAAGCATGTGATAATTCATTCTCTTCTACCAAAGAACCCACTTTTATGGGGTGGACATATTATCCAGCAAGACACATTATTACCCATTTATAGGACGAGAAGAAAAATGATTTGGAGCCTTAAGCCAAAATGGTGTAAATGCGCTAATGACTTCAGAATTACACACTGCTCCTAAATGTCCAGGATTTACTACAATTATTCAAACTAGATCTTTTTTATTATGATTATTATCGCACTGAATTTAAATGTACTCAGATGCAATTTCTAGTCAGTTAATCCCGTTATCTGGGAATGAAATGTCTTTCAGAATATAGACGAGGAAGCCGGTTGTACTGCACAGCCCATATGTTAATTAGCATCCATTTATTTTCCTGCTTGTTCTTAGAAGTAGATTATTCTATCAAACTGGTCGCTCATACAAAATGCTGTATTTAGGATCTCTCTTAGTAAACAGGCACTAAGTGTGATTACAAAGCACCTGGTGAACTGTGGGGAAGAATAGAATCGCTTGTTCGGATTAGCATAAATATTTCTGTTTACATTTTTTGGTGCGCTGTTGAATTCTGGATTCTGATTGGTCAGAAGGTGTTCTACTGTGTTGATTCAGAACCTGTTGCATTTCTTTCAGTACCAGTTGCACTTGATTCAGTAACTACTGCACTCAAGGCAGTAAATACTGCATTTGACTCAGTAAATACTGCATTTGATTCTGTATTTGATTCCAGACATACTACATTTAATTCAGTACCTACTGCATTCGATTCAGGACTTACTTCATTTGATTCAATGCCTACTGCATTTGATTCTGTATTTGATTCCGGACATACTGTATTTGATTCAGTACCTACTGAATTTGATTCTGGACATACTGCATTTGATTCAGGACAAATTGCATTTGATTCAGGACATGCTGCATTCGATTCAGGAAAAGATTAGAATCACTTGTTTGGATTAGCATAAATATTTCTGTTTACATTTTTTTTGTGCGCTGTTGAATTCTGGATTCTGATTGGTCAGAGGGTGTTCTATTTCTTACTTAAATCTTTGCAAACACATTATTAATAAGAATACAGGTCTAGTCACAATAGTAAGCACTAATTAATTAGTGTTAAGCATCTACAGGTCACATGAGCTCATGTGCCGGCATTATTATGGGATGTTTGTTTGTAATTGATACTCCGCTTCGCAATCACAGAAAGTCAGCGGGTTTAAAGAAGTGTCAAAGGATCTCCTGTAGAGCTGAAATGAGTCTCATGCAGCTTCATGCAGCAGGATTCCGCTAAGTATACTCTCATTTCTCAGGAAGGTCAGAGAGGAAGAAGAAGTCAGCAGGAGTAAATTAGTGTTAAACGAACTCCTGTAGAGCTAGCACAGGCCATGTGAAAGTGCTGGAGTCCATTCTAATGTGAAAGGTAGCCTTTGAGTCCATTCTTGGAAATCAGAAATGATGGTTGTAGCATGCTACTGCAACAGTTTTCTAATTGATGAACAAAAAACTGCATTTCTGCATTAAAGCAAACCTGTATTTATGTGTTTATTCTGTTAGCTCCTTTTAGAAGGATTGTTCCATTTCTTCACCAATCACCTTAACCATGTGAGCGGTGGTAGCTCTCACTCGCGTTTGTTTTTTGACTTTGATTTAGCCTGTGTGTTAATAAATAAATATCCGCTTATGGATTCGACTCCTACAGCCTCTGGCTCAACCTTACAATTTGATTCAGTACCTACTGCATTTGATTCAGGACATACTGCATTTGATTCAGAACAAACTGCATTTGATTCAGTGCCTACTGCATTTGATTCAGGACATACTGCATTCGATTCAGTACCTACTGCATTTGATTCAGGACATACTGCATTTCATTCAGTACCTACTGCATTTGATTCAGGACATACTGTATTTGATTCAGAACAAACTGCATTTGATTCAGTACCTACTGCATTTGATTCAGGACATTCTGCATTTGATTCAGTACCTACTGAATTTGATTCAGGACATACTGCATTTGATTCAGAACAAACTGCATTTGATTCAGTACATACTGCATTTGATTCAGGACATACTGCATTTCATTCAGTACCTACTGCATTTGATTCAGGACATACTGCATTTGATTCAGTACCTACTGAATTTGATTCAGGACATACTGTATTTGATTCAGAACAAACTGCATTTGATTCAGTACCTACTGCATTTGATTCAGGACATACTGCATTTGATTCAGAACAAACTGCATTTGATTCAGTGCCTACTGCATTTGATTCAGGACATACTGCATTCGATTCAGTACCTACTGCATTTGATTCAGGACATACTGCATTTCATTCAGTACCTACTGCATTTGATTCAGGACATACTGTATTTGATTCAGAACAAACTGCATTTGATTCAGTACCTACTGCATTTGATTCAGGACATACTGCATTTGATTCAGTACCTACTGAATTTGATTCAGGACATACTGCATTTGATTCAGAACAAACTGCATTTGATTCAGTACATACTGCATTTGATTCAGGACATACTGCATTTCATTCAGTACCTACTGCATTTGATTCAGGACATACTGCATTTGATTCAGTACCTACTGAATTTGATTCAGGACATACTGTATTTGATTCAGAACAAACTGCATTTGATTCCATACCTACTGCATTTGATTCAGGACATACTGCATTTGATTCAGTACCTACTGAATTTGATTCAGGACATACTGTATTTGATTCAGAACAAACTGCATTTGATTCCATACCTACTGCATTTGATTCAGGACATACTGCATTTGATTCAGTACCTACTGAATTTGATTCGGGACATACCGTATTTGATTCAGAACAAACTGCATTTGATTCAGTACATACTGTATTCAATTAAGGACAAACAAATGCAACTGAGGGCAAAGCAATCCATGAAAATAAAACACCTGATATTTATCCATTAAAGTCCAAGGCACGCTGTAATACGTGGTGGTAATGTGTGTTCAGACATTTCGATGAATAACACGATCATAAAAGTCAATGCTGTTGTGATTTTTTCGGAATTCTTCTCTACCGAGACATTAAAATTCCACAACACGATGCATTCTATTACAATAAACATCACTGATACCATGACGCTGATACTGAATGTTTTCAAGATGGGTCAGTATAATGTCATCTTCCTCATTCTTATTTTCTCTCATTTATTTATTTATTTAAATTTTCCCCAAACATAATTACCCGGTGTAAAAGGATCCTGCCGCAGCATCAATTATTCATTTATTACAAATGCAGCCACTGAAACCTCACTATCAGGGCAATAAAGAGGCAATAAAAGCTCATCTGATGTATTATGCATCCAGACAAGCTGAATTAACAACATCTCTCCATGTGTTAATTGTAAACGATGAAACTATTTAATTATGCAGCTGTTATTGCTCTGGAAAACGGAGCTGCTCAGATCGGAGGATCTTTGGAGGAGTTTGAAAAGTTTTAGAAATTTCGGCTCATGCATTTCAATGTGGTGAAGAAGTCTAATTCTTCTTTGAGGTTCATTGGAATATGTGTTTCCTATCAATAGCTAGCTCTAGTTCCAGCCCTAGTTTGATGGCTAACACATAACACTTTCTTCAAGACCCTGTTCACACCTGGCATTAACTTTGATCTTTAGGGATGCAGTTTCAGTGTAAATGGACAGCACAAGGTACAGGTGTGAACAGGATCTGATGTTTAACACTCTGTGGTGTAGTCTGCTTTGGATAAAAGTGGTGTAGATAGAAGTGGTATAGTCCGATTTTGGATTGAAGCGGTGCAGTGCACTTTGGATTGAAGTGGCACTGTCCACTTTGGATAGAAATGTGATTTTGGTGTACGATTTTGGATTCAAGCAGTGTAAATAGAAGCGATGTAGAGGCAGTGTAGTAAGATTTTGGCTACACCACTTTTATCAACACCACTTTTATCCAAAGCGGACTACAGCACTTCAATCTACACCATTTTTAACCAAAGCAGACTACACTGCTTCTATCTGCACCGCTTCTTTTTAAAGTGGACTACACCACTTTAATCTACACTGCCTTTATCCAAAGCAAACTACACCACTTCTATCTACAACACTTTTATCCAAAGCAGATTACACTGCTTCGATGTTTGTGATCCAAATTACTCAATCCATATTAGGAGTTGGTCCGGGACACATTTCAACATAACATATGTGTCAGGAACTGCTGGACAGTTCCCTGCCAGGCCCAGAGATGGCGCTGGCAGGTGAACCTTCAAAGCCTGCTTCTGCTTCTGTCTTTTGTGCTTCGCCCTTCCTATTGTTCTAATCCTGATTGTGTCACCTGTATCTCATAAGCCCTAATGTCTATCCCTATAAATAGGGATCCTTGTGTTTGTGTCCTTGTCCATGATTGTTACCTGTACCGTGGTTTCTGTCTGGTTTCTGTTTGTTAGGTTCCATGCCCAAGTTAAGATCTAGTTTTTGTTCTCGTTTTGTTTTGTTAACCACTCCATGTCTCGTGTAACGTTTGTTTCCCTATGTCCTGTCTTAAATGTAATAAAAGCAGCGCTTTGCTGACTCCTGCGAAATGGTCTCATTCCACCGTGTGCTGGCGTGCACACATACCACAGGCGTCCGGGTTCGAGTCCTGCATAGGGCGGGGGTTCCGGACGTTACAATATGTAACATACAGATTCTATCCAACACAGACAACACCGCTTCAATCCAAAGCAAACTACATTGTTTCTGTCTACACCACTTCTATCCAAAGGGGAATACACCTCTTATGTCTACGTAGCTACAATCCAAAATCAGACTACAATGCTTTTGTCCAAAGCAGACCACACTGCCATGCTGCTTCTACCTGAAGCAGACTACACCACTTCTATCTACACTGCTTCAATTCAAAATCAGACTACACCAATTCTATCCAACGCTGTCTATGCTGGTTCAATCCAAAGCGAACTACACTGCTTCAATCCAAAATCGTACTACACTGTTTCTATCTACACCAATTTTATCCAAATTGGACTACACCACTTTTATCTACACCACTTTTATCCAAAGCAGACTCCACCGCCTCTATCTACACTGTTTCCTTCCAAAGCAGACTACACCGCTTCTATCTGCACCACTTATATCTAAAGTGGACTACACCACTTTTATCTATATCAGACTACACCACTGTTGTCTACACCACTTTTATCCAAAGCAGACTACACCACTTTTATCCAAAGTGGACTAGACCACTTCTATCTACACCGCTTCTACACTGCAGCGCTGACTAAACAATTTTCTGGTAAGTTCTTGGTTAAAAATCGCAGAGCTTTTATCTAACTCTTAAACAATTCCCAATGCTAGCGCTTAATTATTTAGCTGGTGTTCTGCATTAATTATAAGTCACTATGGATAAAAATTTCTGCCAGATGGATAAATGTAATTCAGAAAACTGCTAGCTACATAATCCGTTCTTAAGCCATGTTCTGATTGGATCGTTTTTCCAGCATCAAAAAAAAAGGTTAATTTTTCCCTCAACCTCAATTTTCCAGAAAGCACACGAGCAAAGTAGTATTAAATGAACTCCATTAGGGTTTGGTGAACCCATGGAGAGTTTATATGAACTCATATGAAGGACTGGGAGATTAATAGATTTTCTTAAATGAGAAGAAAATGAACAGCAGGTATGGATTAGGATGGGAAATAGATCCATGAAATACTGAAAGTTTGAGAAAGAGCTATCAAGTTTATTCTGGAGACGTGCTATATTCAGAACACACAGGTGAAAGTGACACTGACTCTGAAGTGTAAATGCAGATTGAAAATTGTAGAACTGCCCTTGGGGTTGTTTTTTGCTTTTTGCTCTACAACTTATCAGAGCATCAGATCTTCATTTTATTTCGTTCGAGTGAACACGTGTGAACGTCAGGAACTGCTCAGACACCATTTGAACTGAATGGCAGTTATATTTAGAGTTTATGTAATGGCATCCTGAGGGAAAATCAATTATGGTTCCACAGCTGCCTCTGTGCAGGAGTTTGGGAAACAGGCACATCGTGTTAGATGGCAGTGTTTTAGTTGAATAAATGCTTCAGTGTGGAGAAATGAGGTGTACAGGTCGTGTATTCTGGGTGCACACACATCAGATCAATTACTAGAAAGTTACAATCAAGAAAGAAAGAAAGAAAGAAAGAACATACGTTATTATCTTTTGTATCTTTTATCTTAGTTTTTTTTTTAATAAAAAATATTTTTATTAATATAGTTTCATTTTATTTTTTATTTATTACCTTATTATCTATGTTTGTGCATACTGCTGGAAGTTGTACATTTCCCATTGCGATGAATACAGTATCTATCTATCTATCTATCTATCTATCTATCTATCTATCTATCTATCTCTCTCAAACCATATTTTTTTATGTAATTTCATACAACTATACTTTCTTTCTATTATCTTATGTAACGAAACAATCCAGTTTGCTATGAAATGAAAGGAAAAACTCTTTGTATGCTCTCAGTTGCTTTGGAGCATTTCTCAGATCAGAAATGAAATTCTCAAAACTACCTGTTCAGCCACCACATCATTTAGTCACTTGTGCACATCATATGAGCATTTCTCGTTGCTTTGATCAAACTGCAAATGCTTTTGTACATTCATATAATTGATTGTGTACAATTGTCTGCTGTTTCCTACATTATCACTTGTTTATGTCATGTTGATCAAAATATATTATACTAGTTTCATCTAAATAATCTTAACCCCCAAAACATTTCAGCATCAGTTCATTGCACAAGTCACTGAATGCAAAATAGTTAAACCAGTTGTCAAAATCTCAACAAAAAAAAAAAGAAATAAAAAAAACCCCTGTTTTTTGGAAATGTGTCTTGAATTGACGAATTGTGCAGATGAAATTTGAATGTCACTAATGAAGGGGCGTGAAGAACCAATGATCAACTAGTTCTCTAAAACAGGTCAATCTCTTGAGGTGAATCTCGTGAACCTATAATTGGCATGCCTATATAAAGAGCAAAACACAGATTTACAATTGTTGAAAATGGATGAACAACCAGGAAATGAACGTGGTCAAGAGCCAAGAATAAGAATAAGGATGCATGCTGGAAGGGTAAGGAGGCAAAATAGAGGAAGAGGAAGAAGTGGCCAGAGACATAGACACATTTCTGATGACATTAAAGCCACTATTGTGGACTATGTTGTCAATCATGGCCTCACAATGGCTTAGGCGGGTTGGAGGGTACAGCCAAATATTGGGAGATCAACTGTTTCTTCAATTATTCAAACATTTCGTGGAGAGAACAGGTCTGTAATCCACCAGTGTGGACTGTGCTGTTATAGTGGATATACATTCTGTAACACACAAATATGTGTAAGTATGTCTGAATTGTATTAGTGTATTTTTTCCACACAGGACTGAAAGATTACCTCGTAGGGGTGGCAGAGGATCCCTTTTCACACCTCAGCAGGAGGAGGCTATTTGCACCATGGTCAGAGCAAACAATGCCATTAGGCTAAGGGAAATACAGAGGGCCATTGTAGAAGACAACAATGTATTTAGAAACATCCAGTCTGTTAGCATCTCAACTATTGACAGGGTATTGAAAAGACACCACATGACCATGAAACAGCTGTACCGTGTACCATTTGAAAGGAATGGGGACAGAGTGAAGGAGCTACGGTACCAGTATGTACAGATAAAACATCTACTGTATGTGCATACAGTAACTAATTTACATAAACTTCTTATACTGACTTATATATATATATATATATATATATATATATATATATATATATATATATATTACAGTATGTGTGACCTATATACATTTGCTATAGCTTTAGGAAAATAACATTCAATATGTGTGTACATTTGATATAACTGTATCTTGTGAAATGAAATGAAAATGCATAACTAATTGGGTATCTTCTGGGTTGTAGCGTATAATGGAATTGGAGTCAAGTGAACCACCTTACACCTTCATATACGTGGATGAGGCGGGCTTCAGTCTGAACAGAAGCAGAAGACGTGGTCGAAATGTCATCGGCCACAGAGCTACTGTTGGCTTGCCAGGCCAGCGGGAAGGAAATATCACTATGTGTGCTGCTATTTCAGAGCAGGGTGTGCTAACTCATATTCCCCTTATAGGCCCATACAACACACAGCATCTCCTCACCTTCCTAGAGACCCTCTATAGGGCTCTCATCCCTGATGATGAGAGGGGTCCATTTCAAGATGATTTGCCAAAATATGTGATACTTTGGGATAATGTGAGTTTTCATCACTCAAACATCATCAGGCAATGGTTTTTGACCCATAACAGAATGTTGATGCAATTCCTCCCACCCTATTCCCCATTCCTTAACCCAATTGAGGAGTTTTATTCAGCATGGAGATGGAAGGTCTATGATTACCAGCCACATACTCAGATGACCCTTCTGGCTGCCATGGATGCAGCATGTGAGGATATCACAGTGGAAGCCTGCAGAGGCTGGATTAGACATTCCAGAAGATTTTTTCCACGCTGTATTGCAAGGGATGAGATCTGTTGTGATGTGGATGAAAACCTGTGGCCTGACAGATTGGGAGGTCAGGGGGTATAGACAGACAACGGCATGCACAGTTTTGCCTAAGAGGTGTTTCCTATGTTTACCTTTTGTAATTTTATATTTTTCCCCATTGTGCTTTTGTGTCCTTTTCTTTTCTATCACAACGACATTATATGATGTTATATTGTAATTCTTTTTTTTTCAGTCCACTAGTAAAGTACAATAAAAAGTGTGAATCCTGTTCAGTCTCTTACAATCAATATCCCACATACAGTAATGTGTAAATTTGTGCAGTTGAAATTCATAGATCCCATACAGAAGAAATTCAGCCTTTTGCATTGTCAGTCACTGTAATCCAAACCATAGTTTATATCAGGAAATCCTGAAACCATGCGCTGTCATTCTGACAACATGACTAAACATTCTGATGGCGATGACATTTTTCATTGACACAAAAACTTACTTTTGATAGAATACCTAAGGATTTTGAGTAAAGTACATGCTTTTGCAAGAAATCCAATGTGTTGTGCTGTTTGTACAAATTGTTTTGAGAATGCACTTCCTGGTTTGCAAATATTAAGGATGATTCGAGAAATGCTCCAAAGCAACTGAGAAAAACTGTAATATAGCAGCACATTCTTCACATCAATTTGCCAACACTTTTTTTTTTAAATAAAGAATAATATGGCATTTTTTTTTTTCCATTTATAGTTACATTAGGAAGAAGAACTGAGGGCAAGAAGCCTTTATTATCGCCACACTTGTATTACAGCACACTGAAATTCTTTTCTTCATGTATCCCAGCTGAGGAAGTTGTGGTCAGAGTGCAGGGGCAGCTATGATACAGCACCCCCGGAGCAGATAGGGTTAAGGGCATTGATCGATTGCCCAACAGTGGAGCTTCATGGTGCTGTCACTTGAACCCTGATCCTCCAATCAACAACCTTCATCTCTCTCTCTCTCTCTCTCTCTCTCTCTCTCTCTCTCTCGCTCTCTCTCTCTCTCTCTCTCTCTCTCTCTCTCTCTCTCTCTTTCTCTCTCTCTCTCTCTCTCTCTCTCGCTCTCTCTCTCTTTGGGTTGATGGAAAAATCCCTGACACTGGAGACTCCTTCTATAAATGTTAAATAAACATCTTCTTAAAGAAAGCATCTCCATATCAATGATTATACATTTTAATCAGTTTACATGAGCTGTCCTTGGTACTTAATATTAATACCAAGGACAGCTTTAGCAGTATTTCTTATCATGTATTCCAAAATCTGATGGTCACTGTAGAGTAAAGAGAAGACGGGTCAGATATCAGATAGTGAACTAGGGTTTAAGGAGATTAGTGGCGCTGGACAAATGCACGAATAAATTGAAAAGCACTGACTGGAAAATTGCCTTTTGTCTTATTTCCCAATGTGTGTGTGTGTGTGTGTGTGAGAGAGAGAGAGAGAGAGAGAGAGGTGGGAGGGATGAGAGAACACACACCAGAGTGTTATCGGAATAGTCTTGTTATGTAGGAGGAAGAGGAATTCCTCAGCAGGTAATAAGTCCAGGTGATTGTTACAATCCCACTCACTGCGATTAAATTTTATTTGTGTGATACTTTTAACAACAGACAGACAAGCAGAAATATATAAATTGGATGGACAATCCAGAGGTCAGCGATGGTGAGGAAAAACTTGCTGAGACGATATTAAGAAGAAACCTTGAGAAGAACCAGACTCAAAAGGAATCCATCCTCATGGATTGGTGTCCAGTCATATCCAGAAAGGTGGGTGCAGGTTTGTATGTGATCAGAACATTTTTCCCCCCAGAAAAAAAGTCTTGTTTTCCTTCAGCTTTCCCAAACTTGTTCAGCAAAATCAAGAGTAAATTCTTGTCTTCTTACCATTAAGATGCATTAGCTATTTGTTAGATATAGAAGTGTAATGAACTGCTCCTTAACCTGAGAATGCCATCTTCACAGTAAAGCATGGTGGTGGTAGCATCATGCTCAGAGTCCCTCTTAGATTATGTCCAATAGTTTGTGGACAACTGAGCATCATTCCCATATGTGCTTGTTGAACATCTCATTCCAGATTCATAATAAGCTCCCCTCTTCTGGGAAATCTTTCCACTGGATATTAGATCATGGCTGTGGGGATTTTAATGGGATCAGTCACTTGGGATCAGTTCATCCCAAAAGGTGTTCAGTGGGGTTGAGTCAGAGTCAGGGCTCTGTGCAGGACACTCAAGATCTCCTACTCCAACCTGAATCTCCACGGGCTTTGTGCACAGGGGGATTGTCATGTTGGAACAGGGTTTGTGCCTCTCATCAATAGATTGTGTGAAAAATGTGCACTATTTACTCAACGTCTCACTCAAGTAATACACTTAATGATATTTGGGTTGGCATCCCAAATCAGAATCTTTCAGCTCTCCTGAACAATTAATATCACACTTAGCATCATCATTCATCACCACTGAGCCGCTAAGCGTATGTGTGTCCATCTTTTGTACCTCAGAATGGATTTGGACCTAATTAGATTGGTGTGACCCTGGAGCTGATTACTGGACTGATGAGAGAGAAGTGATTAGGATGGATGGCGTCCCGTCTCTCAGTGTCTCTCAGTTCTCGGATATTGATAGCGAGGTGTAGAAGATGGCAGATGAAGATCATTTCATTGTACTGTTCATGGGGAAACTCATTAAGCTCATGAAGGTAATCACGGCGTATCGCAGGCTTTTATATCGTCCCAGCCGATATACAGAGGAGAAGAATACATAAGGAGTAAGACATGCTGTTATAGGAAAGTAATCCACTATACAGTGCTGTGATTGAGTTAATATCATGAGAGGTTTGCTTCCTATGAGCACACATTCTGGACAAAACAAAAAGAATAAAATAAAATAAAATAAAATAAAATAAATAAATTTGCTTGTTGCTAGATGTTGGTATGTGTAATTATTTATCAGTTTAGTTATGTATTGACTGGTTGATTAATTAATTAATTTACTTAATTATACTGGTTCTGGAAATGAATTATTGCCATCATTTTTGCAGTAGCAGTAGTGTTATTTGTTTGTATTTTTACCTGTTTAGTTTTGCTACATGAAGCAGAAAAAAATATAAAAAAGAATTAATGGAAATGTAACCTCGGAAAACCGTTTAATTTCTACTTAACCCTCTAGGGCTTCCATATCATTTAACTATAAATAATCTTCAGTGCAATGTGCTGTAGCTCAGTATTGAAGCATGTGCCTGGATGACGAGTTCATTTCATTCCTCACATTTGGCATGTTAAGCATTGCCACTTTGGCTGTGCAAAAAGAAATGATTATTCCTGTGATGATCCATGTATTAGCATAACCCCCCTGTGTGCTGGAAATCAGACTGGCATCAGACTGATTCTCCAGCTGCAGTAACGTGTGACTATGAGGAGTGTGAGGAGCCTGAAAAGTCTGAAGAGAGTGAAAGCTGTGAGGGTTTTGATTCTGAAGAGTGTGAGGAGTGTAAAAAGGATGAGGAGTCGGAAAAGTGTGAGGAGTGGGATGGAGTGTGTGGTGTCTAAACGTTGTGAGGTGTAGGAGGCCATGTGAGGTGTGTGAGGTATGTGAGGAGTGGTAGGTATGTGAGTACTGTAAGGTGTGTGAGAAGTAGGAGGAGTGGAAGGTGTGTGAGTAGAGGGAGGTGTGTGTGTGAGGAGAGGGAGGTGTGTGTGTGAGGAGTGGGCAGAGTGTGAGGTATGTTGGGAGTGGGAGGTGTGTGAAGTTCAAGGAGTGTGAAGTGTGTGAGTAGTATGAAGTGTAAGAGCAGTATGAGTAGTGTAAGGAGTGTGTGAGGAGTTTGCAGTGTGTGAGTAGTGTGAGGTGTGTGAAATGTGTAAGGAGCGTAAAGTGTGAGAGGAGTGTAGAGTGTGTGAAAAGTGTGAAGTGTGTGAAGAGTGTGAGTGGTTGAGTAGTGTGAGGGGTGTGTGAATGTGTGTGTGAGGAGTGTGAGTAGTGAAAGGGGTGTGAACATGTGTGTGAGTAGTGTGAGGAGTGTGAAGTGTGTGAAGTTTGTGAGTGCGGTGTGAGAAGCGTGAATGTGTGTGAGGAGTATGAGGAGTGTGAATGTGTGAGAAGTGTGTGTGTGTGTGAGGAGTGTGTGTGTGTGAGGAGTGTGAATGTGTGTGAGGAGTATGAGGAGTGTGAATGTGTGAGGAGTGTGTGTGTGTGTGAGGAGTGTGTGTGTGTGAGGAGTGTGAGTAGGAAGACTTGTAGCTGTTGTCAAGTCTCTGGCTTTTAGTTGTTGATTCCTGTGCTGTAATAGATTTGTAGCAGAGCTGCACATTAAGCACCAAGCCCTGATTTCTGTCACTGATATTATATTTTATTCCATATTAGTTGCAGTTGAGGAAAAAAACAGGGCTGTGTTTCTGTCCTTCTGTGTTTCTGCAGGATATTTATGTTCTGTCTAAACAACAAGCTTCATCTTCACATGAATATTAAGGATCATTTTGTGTTTTAGAACATTTTCTATTGCATTTTCTCCATTTCCTGGTCCTTGTGTTGTGATTTGTGTGATTCTTTTTCTACTGTTTGGATTTTCCTTTCTATCATTTGGAACCAAGAGCAGGATGAATCCCACTGATTGATGCCGGCTGGGTGCCAATATAATTGAGCAATTCATCTTTCCACCAATAATGTTCTGAACATGGTGACTCCAGTAAATTTCCACATATGCCTGTTTGCCTTGGTGATAAGTGTGTTTGTGTTTTTTAATGACAAGCTGCTGATGCTGGAGCAGCTGGTTCAGGAAACCAGTAAATGTTTTCAGTAACTGGTCTGTGTTTTACTGGTTTAAATGTAGAACCATTTTGTAATAAAATGCAAATTATTGTTGAAGTTGTAGTTCTGGATTTGAGAACATGTTTTCACATCCAAAGCTTATTCTTCCTTCTTTATACCTCTCCTTTTTTTTTAGAAAGCATATGGATGGATAGATTGATGGATGGATTGATGAATCTCTGGATGAATGGATTGATGGATGAAGTAATGTGTAGAATAAGTCATTAATGGATTAAAGTGTGGATATGGATTGGTGGATGGACTGAAGAATTGATTTAAGAATGGATTGAAGGACAGATATATGGATGGATGGATAGATGGAATGATAGAGAGATGGATGGGTGGATGGATGGATGGATGGATGGATAAAAGAATAGCTTAATGGATGAACTGATAGATGGTTCAAAGAATGGACTGATGTGTTGATGGATTGATAAATGGATTGACGGGTTGGATAGACTAATGGATTGACTTAGGGATGGCATGAGAGATAAAATTATTGATTGACTGATTGATTGATTGGTTTGGAATGATGGATGGATTAATTAATGGATTGAGGGATAGATTGATGAGTTGATGATTGGAGTGAAGAATGCATGGATGGTTGGAATGATGAATGGACTACTACATTGATGGATGAATTGATGGGTCAGATGGACTGATGGATGATTTGATGGATTGATGGATAATTTTATGAATGAATTGATGGAAGGATTTACGGTCTGATGGATTGATTGATGGATGAATCAATGGGTTGGATGGATTGTTCGAAAGCTTGGTGGACTGATAGATGGTTTGAATAGTAATACTTTTATGAATGAATTGAAGGATGGATTTATGGATTGATGGATGGGGTGAATGGTTGGAAGGAATACTAAATTGACTGGTGGATTGATGAATGAATTGATGAGTGGGTTGGGTCGATTGAAGGATTTGTGGACTGATAGATTGTTTGATGGATTGATGGATAATTTTATGAATGAGATGAGAGTAGATTTATGGAGTGATGGAGTGAATGGTTGGATGGATGGATGGATGGATGGATGGACTGCTGGGTTGAGCTTTTATAGTTTCAGATAGTTCATGAAGGCAGGATGTGAGTTGCCTGAAGTCAGCGGGGTATTTATTCAGTCTACTCTGAAATCAACTGTGAAAGTTTAAAGTGGGGTCAAAACCAGAATAATCCATAATCAAAACATGAACAACAGCCGAGACTCAGACTCAGAAAACACAGAATCAAGAAAAACAACAAACAAGGGCATTTAACATGAACTCAAATCAAAAGCCGGGACAGCAGTAGATTCTGTTTTGTTTCCTTACACAATAAGTACTAGCAAAGCATGCACTAAAACACGTGATGTTAATGTCCTACATCACCAGATCCCACCAGACTCATGATCTTTTTCTTCAGGATATATAGTATATCTAATATTTAAGTAACAGACATAATTAGCAATTAATACGTATTTATATATTTATATAAGTACTGAGATGATTTCCTGTTCTGAAATAAAGCTCTAACAGTCATAGTAACATTTATAGTATAACCTCACGGTATCCCTGTATCATCACGTCTTTAACTTTTAAATGAATGTCCAAGAATAAACCTGACAGCCGGTCTGAGAAGCAGACGTATCATCCCAAGGGGTTGATTAGCCACTTCTGAATTTCACAGACTTCCACTTAAATCCCCAATTTATTCTTATTCCGTAATGATGAGAGATCTCTTCTGGCATGAATGCTTTCTCACACAGGAGCTGATTAGTCCGTAACGGACGCTCCGGCTCGGAGAGCCTCGACAGGGCAGACATAGTTATTCAGAAAGGCCAGCTGAAATTATTCACAGGGCACATGGAGTAATTGACAGAGTCCATAGAAGGCCATTATCATCCATCTCACACTGACTCACACACGTTGGGCCTGGAAAGATGTCTTATTCCAAATGTTTAAGGGACCGATCACAGACGATCTGTCCAGGCCATCAATACTCCTCAAAGTTGGAGATTTAATTGTTTAACCGATTCTAGTGTTTACTGTTATTTCACTATTTTTTCACAGAATCCAAAAAAATGGAGATTCTTTCTGTTTTTGTTGTGTCCATGTTGATGACTGAGCGTCTTTGTCCTGTCTCACTTCACATTGTGAGAGTGCTCATATGAAAGTAGACACTCAGACACTAAAAATTTGTAGCGTTTCAAATGGATTTCTGTTTTTCTCTAGACTTTTAGGGGCGATATATTCATAGAAAATATTCATCCAGGTTCATTTTTTTCCACACAAATGTTTGTATCTTCAAACCAGATGTTGATCTCTGCTCTCTGAGATGCTCCAAGTGCTTGTTCATCTAAAAAAGCAGCTCAAATTTGATCTTCAACCAGTAAAATTCCTGTGTAAGGTTCTCCAACAGAGGAAAAACACAAGTCTAGAACACACTGAAAGCTAATAAAGTCATTTTAGATCAGACTCACAGCCTGAACATCATTTCTTTCTTTATAATGATGAAAATGTTCATTTTTATGTTGATGTACTTGTAAAAATCGATAATAGTGACCCCTGTGCTGTGTTAGAGCGCTGTATGAAAGACACACTAGTGAACTTTGGGAGTTCTTTCACGTCTACTACACCACTAATAGGCCCACCCAAACCTCACCCTCTAATTCAAGCCTTGAGCGCAGGGATACTTCAAAAAATTCATTAAGATTAATTTGGATGGAGGAACAGAAAACCGTACCATATGGCACTTTAAATCCTCGTCTCTCTGAGGTAAATCAGCCATGAACTATCACACACTGCGTAACTGAGTTAATTGGGAAAAACGAATCTATGAGACTTTTATTCTAATGGCTATTTGTGTACTCGTTCCTGACGGAAGGCTATCAGAGAATTCTGGATCGGTCAGCGGAGCTGGAAAAAAAAAATGGTGATCACTTCCACAACCTCATTTAAAATGTTAATAAAAGACCAAACACAGCAGAAGCGATGCTGCCAGAACGGCATGCTCTGGCACTGGGAGAACGTTTGAGTTCCTGCCCGGTTCTGCTTATCGTCTCACTCCAGAGTGGTGGCATGGAGCTGGGAACAGGGTCAACACAAATGACTACACACACACACACACATGCATGCATTACAGATGGAGCAGATGCACTCAGTCCCATCTGTACCAAACACACCGCCTCCAGCAAACAGTGCCAGTCTCTATTACTCACCGCTCAGTGACATGCGCTGTGATGTCAAGTCAGGTTTATTTATAAAAACCTAAAATCACATACATGTCTCAGTCAGTTTTCAAACCCAAAACTCACACACACACACACACACACACACACCTTTGTACTGTGATTGTGATGTCTGTCTCACTGCTCAGTGTGTGTGTGTGTGTGTGTGTTCTTACAAATGTATCAGTTATGTTCCGAGCAGAACAGCACCTTCACCCGCTCAGAAAGGAAAGGATGAATGAGGTCGAGAGCTCGGTGTCAAGACAGGAATCCAATTCAGTGCTCTATTTAGAAAATACTCTAAATACTGCTGTTGATGTGATACACAAACAGGGTTCAGTGATATGTTTAATAGAACATGACATTTTAGATCCGTCCATATGTTCATTTATTACTGAACTCACACTCAAAAAACTGATTGCTCATTAGATGGAGTGTGGAAATTGTGTTAGTTATGGGCAAGTAGAGGTCATTGATAAAAATGAGGGATGGATGGATGATGGTGGATGAAGAGGGGGATGGATGGATGGATGGATGGATGGATGGGTGGATGGATGGATGGGTGGACAGACAAACAAACAGATGACTAAATGACTGCATGACTGGATAAAAGAATGGATGGAAAAAGGAATGGACATATCATATGACACATCAAATGAGTGGATAGAGACATGGATGGATGGATGGATAGTTTTGGTTAATAAAGTTTTTATTATTATTATTATTATTATTATTATTATTATTATTATTATTATTATTATTATTATTATTATTACTGTTTTTGGTGGTGTAGGTAGTGGTAGTGTTAATAATCCTTTATTTATTTATTATTTTTCATTTATTTATTTATTTAAATTCCAGTGCTAGGTAGTTTAGGAATGTTCTTCAATAACAATAGTGTGTGTGTGTGTGTGTGTGTGTGTGTGTGAAACTAAGTCGCTGCTCTGTCTCCAGCGCAGAGCAAATGGCGAACTGACCTGTCAATCACACGCGCTTGCTCTCTGGAGTGGGCGGGTTCACATACTGCTCCCACTCCACCGAGCCATGTCTCTCAGTGTGCCGACACTCACACACACTCCAGCTGCCATGAGCAGCGCCGCACTTCTCTCAGAGCAGCACTTTAAACACACACACACACAGACGCGCGCGCGTGCGCACACAAACACAAGGAGCGGATTTCTCTCGTGCGCGTCTGAGTCTCGGGATGTGTAAAATCACGCCGATCAAAGCCGCGCGCGTCGTGCGTAAAGAGCGCGAGCGCTGTCCGCGGTGCTGAAGTCCGGCACGAGCGCAAAGGGCTTTTCCCGGAGTGTGTGTGTGTGTGTGTGTGTGTACTGAAGCCTCGCCATGACTCGGAAAAGGTTGCGGTGTGTAGCTGTGCGGGGATTCCTGGCGTGGGAAGTGGCGCTTTTAGTGAGGTAAGGGCGCGATTTCATCACTAAACGCTTCCTTCATTTTTTTTGTTAATTATTTAATCTATTTTTATAATTATTTATTAATAGACAAAATTTGTTTCGCCCGTGAAACCGCGTGGCTACTGAACAAGCTCACTTATTTCACTCCAGAGAGCCGTGTCGTGTTTTCTCGCTTGTTGTTTGTTTGTTTGTTTATTTATGCACCGCTGTCCACTCGGCAGGATGATGGACAGCACTGTTGACTGTGCTGAAGGCAGATCAGTGTGTGTTACACTCATTACAGGGCAGTTTGACATTTTCACTCCAGTGTGTGTAGCAGAAGTTTTTCCCTCGCAGTGAGTGTGTGAGTGTGTAACAGGTGACTGTGTGAAAAGAATTCATCCAGAGCTGTTTATCTGTTTGTTTATTTACTGAACAGAGGACAAAAAGAATAAATACTGAATAATGAGAAAAAACGTAAATAAGGAAAAAAAATACTATACTAAAGAGTAACTGAGTAAACGACATTTAGATTTTTAGATTGATTTACCTTTAGATCAATAGCGAGAGAGAGAGATACAGAGAGAGACAGAGAGAGAGAGAGAGAGAGAGAGAGAGAGACAGAGAGAGAGAGACAGAGAGAGACAGAGAGAGAGAGAGAGAGAGAGAGATGGGGGAGAGTGAGAAACGGGGGGTGGGGGGGTGGAGAGAGAGATAGGGAAGGAGGGTAGGGAGAGAGATGTGTAGAGGGGGGGTAGAGATTGAGAGAGAGAGAAAGGTGGGGTAGAGAGATCTATCTATCTATCTATCTATCTATCTATCTATCTATCTATCTATCTATCTATCTATCTATCTATCTATCTATCTATCTACCTACCTACCTACCTACCCACCTACCTACCTATCGTAAAATTTTGTTCCTTGAGGGTTTGCTGAAGAACCTTTAAGGTTTTTTTCAGGTATTCAAGTGGACAGACAGATAGACCGAAATATAAGTATTCAGACAGACAGGTGGACAGGTAT
>NC_080712.1:4635145-4722645 GCF_019097595.1 Hemibagrus wyckioides
CTAACAAGAGAGAGAGAGAGAGAGAGAGAGAGTGTGTGTGTGTGTGTGTGTAAGAGAGCTGGTTAGTGATTTAGGGCTTGAAAGGTAGATGTGTCTCTGAGTGCATGTCTTTTAGATGTCTGTATAACTGCAATCCAGTTGCTGTCACACTCACACACACACACACTCACACACACTCACACACACTCACACACACACACACACACTCACACACACACACACACACACACAATCCACCCAGAAGCAACAAAGCTGTCAGAGTATCTAAAAGGAGACAGGCGCTGAGACAGGACGTCTTTACAGCTCTGTGTTTCGCCTCAGCGCTTCCCGAGACTCCGTCTGCCGTTTCATCAGGAGAGAAATCATTAAATTTCCGTCTCATAAAAGCAGGAGAGATTTGACCTGTAGCATCCGCGATGCTCACGACTGAATCCGGAGTTTAATCAGACGGACATGATGGACACTGGAACTACGATCACTGTCTGCTTTTTTTCAACTGGTTACTGTAGCCAAAGAGAAAAGATTCAGAAAAACAAAATGTTGTCCATTAGATGCTTTCACGTGTGTTTAGAGTTTCAGTTCAAACAGAACGTTGGTGTGTTCTCCACCTTGCTGTGGTTCTTTACACAGATGAAAAACTGTCCATCACATACTGATCATGCTCCAATCAAACACACTGACACACAATCACACACACACACACACACACACCAATCTGAGAGATTTGGTCTCGCTTTACTTTCCAGTAAACTCTATTGAGAACGTGATCGACTCACCTGCTGGAAGTGAATCAAACCTTCTGTCTGTTTATTTATTTACACTATATTGCCAAAAGTATTGGGACACCCCTCCAAATCATTGAATTCAGGGGTTGTTTTTCAGGGGTTGGGCTCGGCCCCTTAGTTCCAGTTAAAGGAACTCTTAATGTTTCAGCTTCATACCAAGACATTTTGGACAATTTCATGCTCTTTGTGGGAACAGTTTGGGGATGACCCCTTCCTGTTCCAACATGACTGTACACCAGTGACCAAAGCAAGGTCCATAAAGACATGGATGAGTGAGTTTGGTGTGGACTTAACTATCCTGACCTCAACCCCGTAGAACACCTTTGGGATGAATTAGAGCGGAGACTGTGAGCCAGACCAAAACATCTGCCTTTACATGCACATGAATGTAATATGGAGTTGCCCCGCCCTTTGCAGCTATAACAGCTTCGACTCTTCTGGGAAGGCTTTCCACAAGGTTTAGGAGTGTGTTTATGGGAATTTCTGACCATTCCTCTAGAAGAGTATTTGTAAGGTCAGGCACTGATGTTGGATGAGAAAGCCTGGCTCACAGTCTCCACTCTAATTCACCCCAAAGGTGTTCTATGGGGTTGAGGTCAGGACTCTCTGTAGGCCAGTCAAGTTCCTCCACACCAAACTCACTCATCCATGTCTTTATGGACCTTGCTTTGGTCACTGGTGTACAGTCATGTTGGAAGGGGTCATCCCCAAACTGTTCCCACAAAGCATGAAATTGTCCAAAATGAAGCATTAAGAGTTCCTTTCACTGGAACTAAGGGGCCGAGCCCAACCCCTGAAAAACAACACCTGAATTCAGGGATTTGGAGGGGTGTCCCAAAACCTTTGGAAAATATAATGTATTTATAAAGATGCTGCTAAACCGAGCCAAATCGTGGCAAAATTAGTGCTGTATGAATGGCATGAGATTTGGAAAAACAAATCAAGCAAATAAAACACTGCATTTAAATAATTAGCGATTCATTTATTTAGCATTCACTCTGTGTTCTCTGTGATGTTGTTTTTTTTATTTTAACGATGTTCTTGCACACTTGCCAAATACTTCTTTACCCTTCTGTACTCTCCTCAATTTTCCTTTGATTACATGCACTGAGAAAACAAATCAAATCAAACAGCTAATGAGACAAACTCAGCAATCAGACTCATAATTGTTAAAGAGCTCAGATCTCAGAATTCTCATGGAGATGTGGGTCTTAATGTAATGTGGTGTGATACAGAGTCACCTTCAGGCTGATTGTGTTCCTGCAGATCGAGTTTGCACTGTCGGCTTTAAGAAGAAGATTCTCCACAAGCGGCCGTTTTCACTTGTTTTGTTTTGTTTTGTTTTGTTTTGTTTTGTTTTGTTTTGTTTTGTTTTGTTTTGTTTTGTTTTGTTTTGTTTTGTTTTGTTTTGTTTTGTTTTGTTTTGTTTTGTTTTGTTTATAAATGGTTGTTTATCAAGGCCTCCAATCTAAAGCCAAAGCATTCAATAAACCATGGACATAGATTTGGTTTGACTCTAATCTTTCTATCTATCCATCCATCCATCCATCCATCCATCTGTTCATCTATCTGTCTAAACTATCTGTCCAAATTCCATTTATCCATTCTATCTTTTTATTCTATCCATTGTATCTTTTATCTTAGTTTTTTTAATAAAAAATATTTTTATTAATATAGTTTCATTTTATTTTTTATTTATTACCTTATTATCTATGTTTGTGCATACTGCTGGAAGTTGTACATTTCCCATTGCGATGAATACAGTATCTATCTATCTATCTATCTATCTATCTATCTATCTATCTATCTATCTATCTATCTATCTATCTATCTATCTATCTATCTATCTATCTATCTACCCATCCAACATCCACTATCCATCCATCCATCCTTCTAGCTAATCTATCGATCTATCCATCCATCCATCCAAACCCACCCACCCACCCACCCACCCATCTGTTTATCTATCTACCTAATCTATCTACCCATCCAATATCCATCCATCTATGTATCCATCCATTCATCCATCCATCAATCTAGATAATCCATCAATCTATCCTTCCATCCATCCATCCTTCCATCCATCCATCCATCCATCCATCCATCCATCCATCCTTCCTTCCTTCCATCCATCCATCCATCCATCCATTTATCTAATCTATCTGTCCATCATCCACCAAGCTTTTGTGATCAAACAATTGTTTCATTTAAATAAATTGTACTGTACATGTACTGTTTAAACGCCTGGGTTTGAGGTGACAGCTGGGTGATACCTATTTGTACAAGAAAGCGGGAGCTTTTATATATATATATATAAAAGCTCCCGCTTTCCTGAAAATTCCCCTACACACAGCCATCAGAACACCTTATTAGAAGGTTGACCAGGTATCAGCCTCAGATGAACATCACCTGAACGTCTTATTCATACGGCACACAAAATTTAAACACTTCAGCAGTTTCTCAGTCGTCTGATTGGTTGGATTCTACTGGATTTCTGGAGATGTGTGTATTATTTCTTTCAACTTCCCTTTATTTTTTCTACTTCCCTCATGGAAAAAGGAAGCCGTCATGTTTACGACCATGACACTGAGGATCAGATAAGGAAAGTTGGAATGATGTGAAGTTCACGGTTCATTAATTTACATTTAATTGACTTTCTTAAATGAGCAATCTGTGGTTGCACGTGGGTGTGTTTTTGTAGGGACGTTACATTTCCATGCCCCTTAGCATGACACTGAACAAAATGTGCTGTGATTGGTTGCTTTCCCTGTCAGTCAGGCGCTCTCTTGGGCGGTCCATCGCCAATAAAATCGAAAAGTCTACTGTAAATTATTGTAGACCCGGCAAAGTATGCTGCAAAAAACCTTGTTCAAATTCGTTTACTTTAAATGTATACATCATTGAGTAACCATTAGATTTCCTTCATCCAGCATGATTTGATGGTGTATTCCTGCTCGTAAATTCGGGCTCAAACCTGAGATAAGGATTAAACCCAGTGTTTTATAAGAGACACATTACATTACATTCTACCATAGAGGGTTTAATCACCTGAATGTAACACTGTAGTTACTGTATTTCCCATCAGCATCAGCATCCTCAAGTAACTGGTTTACGTTCATTCTACATGAACTGACCACGCTTCACTCACCATCATTTAATCTAATCATTAGAGACGTGTTTAAATCTAGTTTAGTAAAAGCAAATAAATCACGTCTGCTCTTGAACCCTGAGTGACGTCTAGCTCATGATCTGAAGCTTGATCCGGATTTCTGTAGAGCTGCTTTGGGACAAAGTTAAAATGCCGTACAAATAAAATGGAGTTGAATATTTAAACACAGAGCTTAAAAGCCAAATTGTTTTAGCTGTGAAAATAATAGAGTTCCTAACACGTGAGTTGTAAATGCTAAGCTTGGTAATGTAAGCACACACACACACACACCACAAACACACAGCTCACAGCTTAAACAACTCCCAGGACAATCACACACAGACACACACACACCCACCCACCCACACACACACACACATACACACACACCTTAAACACCTCCCAGGACACTCTCACAGACACACACACTCAGGGGGTTGATGGGGCTCTGCAGGAGTGGAGGCTGAGGTGGATGGCAGGTGTCACTCAGGCTGTGGGAACGTGTCAGAGTGTGCTGGCTCTCTGTCGTGACTACACACACACACACACACACACACACACACACACTGTAAACCACAGCATTAGGAGAATCTGCACTAAGCTGGATTTGAATGTGTTTTTCATGAATCTCAGAGCTGCCAGACCTTCTGTTCTTCACCTTCAGTCCCAATTTCAATTTCAGGTCTAAACCCTCACACTACTTCATGCCCTGATTAACATTTAAAAATATTAACATCAGCATTAACAGACATTACAGCACTCTGGATTCTGATTGGTCAAATAGAGAGACAGACAGACAGACAGACAGACAGACAGACAGACAGACAGACAGACAGACAGATAGATAGATAGATAGATAGATAGATAGATAGATAGATAGATAGATAGATAGATAGACAGACAGACAGATAGATGTGAAGTGTAGTGAGACATGAGTGTTCTAGCTATGATGATGTGATGATGATGATGCTTGTGATGATAATGAAGCTTGTGATGATGAAGCTTGTGACGATGATGAAGCTTGTGATGATGATGAAGCTTGTGATGATGATGATGATGAAGCTTATGATGATAATGAAGCTTGTGATGATGATGATGATGATGATGACGAAGCCTGCGATTCAGCTGCTTCTGTGATGACACAGTGAGTGTGTGACCTACACTGTCAGAGTGTTAATCTGTCACACACTGTTTGGGTTATATGACTTGGCAGTAAGGGTCCCACACACACACACACACACACACAGACACACACAGACACACACACACATGCTCGGTATTTCTGTCCTGTTCGTCTGTTCACCACATGGATGCAGGAAATCATTTCATTTAATATGGCCTGCTAATAATGTTTCCTCTTTATTTTCTATCTAATACACACACATTTTCCCAGCTGTGTTTCCACTGCTGTAAATGTGAGACATTATAAGTGATGAGTTCTTTCACAGTAACTCACTTGGTGTTGTGCCACAGGAAAACAATCAACAGCAGAATTTCTTCCCATGACCTGTTGTGTTTTATTCCACTGACGCCGCGGCAGCTTGTCCACAATTACAGTCATGTTTTAATTAAAGCATGACACGTCTTTGAGGTTTAGTTCTTTCTTTCTTTCTTTCTTTCTTTCTTTCTTTCTTTCTTTCTTCTGTTCTTTATCCTCTTTTTTTTCATTTTCATTTTTAATATGATTTTTTTTACTTGCACTGATTGGTGTTTTTTTTAAAACTTTTCATAATTAGAGATGTTTAAAGTCAAAGTCAAGTTTCTCTCTCTCTCTCTCTCTCTCTCTCTCTCTCTCTCTCTCTCATGTTACTCATTTTCTGTCTCTTTCTCTCTTTGTCTGTCTATATGTGTGCCTGCATCTCTCTCTTTTTCATTCACTCTCTGTCTCTGTCTCTCTCTCTCTCTCTCTCTCTCTCTCTCATTTTACAAATTTTTTGTCTCTTTCTGTCTCTTTGTCCATCTGTCTTCAATTCAAGGCCTGCTAAGCGCTTTAAAATGTGATTTAAACAGAGAGAGAAATAAATAACATAAAAAACATGCTGAAGTATTATGTTTCAATAAATAAATAAATAAATAAATAAATAAATAAATAAAAGCTTCCTTTAAGAATATAAAAAATGACTCATAAATTGCTCTTCTTTTTATTATTATTATTAATAGTAGTAGTATCATATATATTTTTTTTAATTATTATTATTATTATTATTATTATTATTATTATTATTATTTAGTCACTTAACATGAAGTTTATCTAAAGTTCCAAATCAAACCTAGACAGTAAATTATTATTATTATTTATTTTATTCTATACACTCTGGACACAGCAGTGTGTGAACCTGAAAAAGTGTCTCTTAATCCTCTTTAAGGATATTTTTAAAAAATTTAGAGGTCCCATGTCCCATCAAATGTAAATATAAGTGGATAAAAATCACAATATTTCATTCTTTATATACATATATATATATATATATATATATATATATATATACATATAAAATCATAATTGCTGTTGTATCAGTAGAAGCTCTGCTTTATCCCATCACCCTGTAGTTGATTATTTTCCTGGAAGAGCACAACACAGTGTGTTCATTTCCTTACCTTTTACACAACTTTTTTTTTACTTGTCACGTTCATAGTTCATAATAGCAGTGTCTGATTTTATCAGAAAGTAAACAATGTTTTGTGAATGAAGTAATTGGCGAGTCCTAAACGACATCGTGATTTTTTTCATTGCTTTGTAATTAACTCTGTAATTAACCCTTCAGGAACTGCGCTGTTTACTCTGCTGATGAGATGAGATGCTTGATGAGATTTTACAAACAGCAGTGTGAATTTTTCCATGTTTAGAAAGTGAGTCAGAGCAGCTAATGTGTTTCTCTTTACACACACACACACACACACACACACACACACATAGACACACACATAGACTTTCTCTTTACTTTATTCCTGACTTTTCCACTACTTGTGTTTGAGTGTCACATGGGGAGATGGTAGCTTAGTGGTTAAGGTGATGGACGACAGCTCCAACGTGTTAACCACTTGAGGTTGTGAGCTCAAATCCCAGGTCCACCAAGCTGCCATTTCTGGGCCCTCAAGCAAGGCCCCTAACCCTCAGTTGTATCAAAAGAGATAAATTTTATGTCACTCTGGATAAGGGATTCAAGCCATAAGCAAGGCCCTTACCCCTGTCTGCTCCAGGGGTGCTGTATCTCTGACCTCAGCTTCCTAACAAAGCCTTCTCTTCCTCGCATTTAAAGGGGAAAAAATGTAAGTAAAACTTAGTTTACAAATTAAACCTTTGGTCCTTGGTGCTTGGACTCCTAGCAACAAAATAAATTAAAAACAAACATTAGAAACATCTAGTTGAGATGAACTATGAACTGGGGTGATGTAGCACCCAGTAACTGGGGTAAAGAGCCAGAATTTGTGGGGCAACTAGTATAGATCTGAAAAAAATCAAAAAGAAAGACGCCAAACCACCACCACCACATGCTTTTGATTCTGATTCTGATTCCATTCTGATTAGAGGTGTGTGTGTGTGTGTGTGATGGTAAACTTTATGGTTATTAAATTACAGGCAGATCTGATGAGGTGCTGGAGTGTATCGATGTGTGGGAAACCCATCTGGTCTCCTGGCATCGATCTGTCCAATGTTATCTATGTGGTACCGTGTCCACAATCAGTCCGTCGAGAGAGATGAGAGAGACGAGAGAGACACACACAGGCCATTAATGTAATGGAAGTATTCGGGTGGATATGTATTTGATTTGTGAGAGCCATTGCATGTACAGTAATTCAATGGACACGGTGGATGCCAGTACTGAAGATAAAGGGTTTCAGTGTTATTTAATATGTGTGTTGAATTTTCATGATTTCACTTCATTCTATAAGTGGACCATGATACTGATCTTCTCCATGGTATGCTAGAGCAAAACACTCCATCTCCAAACCACATCATCCCTAAACCAAACCATCTCAAAACCACACTTTCTCCAAACCTCAACATCTCCAAACCACAGCATCTCTAACCAAACCATTTCCAAACCGCAACATCTCTAAACCAAACCATCTTCAAACTTCAGCATCTCTAAAGCAAACCATCTTCAATCTTCAGCATCTCTAAACCAAACCATCTCAAAACCACACTTTCTCCAAACCTCAACATCTCCAAACCGCAGCATCTCTAAACAAAACTATCTCCAAACCTCAGTATCCCTAAACCAAACCATCTCCAAACTTCAGCATCTCTAAACCAAACCATCTTCAAACTTCAGCATCTCTAAACCAAACCATCTTCAAACCTCAGCATCTCTAAACCAAACCATCTTCAAACTTCAGTATCCCTAAACCAAACCATCTCCAAACCTCAGCATCTCTAAACCAAACCATCTACAAACTGCAACAACCCTAAGACCAAACCATCTTCAAACTTCAGCATCTCTAAACCAAACCATCTCCAAACCACAGCATCTCTAACCAAACCATTTCCAAACCGCAACATCCCTAAACCAAACTATCTCCAAACCTCAGTATCCCTAAACCAAACCATCTCCAAACCTCAGCATCTCTAAACCAAACCATCTACAAACTGCAACAACCCTAAACCAAACCATCTTCAAACTTCAGCATCTCTAAACCAAACTATCTCCAAACCTCAGCATCTCTAAACCAAACCATCTACAAACTGCAACAACCCTAAACCAAACCATCTTCAAACTTCAGCATCTCTAAACCAAACCATCTTCAAACTTCAGCATCTCTAAACCAAACCATCTCCAAACCTCAGCATCTCTAAACCAAACCATCTACAAACTGCAACAACCCTAAACCAAACCATCTTCAAACTTCAGCATCTCTAAACCAAACCATCTTCAAACTTCAGCATCTCTAAACCAAACCATCTTCAAACTTCAGCATGTCTAAACCAAACCATCTTCAAACTTCAGCATCTCTAAACCAAACTATCTCCAAACCTCAGTATCCCTAAACCAATCCATCTTCAAACCTCAGCATCTCTAAACCAAACCATCTTCAAACTTCAGCATCTCTAAACCAAACTATCTCCAAACCTCAGTATCCCTAAACCAATCCATCTTCAAACCTCAGCATCTCTTAACCAAACCATCTTCAAACTTCAGCATCTCTAAACCAAACCATCTTCAAACTTGAGCATCTCTAAACCAAACCATCTTCAAACTTCAGCATCTCTAAACCAAACTATCTCCAAACCTCAGTATCCCTAAACCAATCCATCTTCAAACTTCAGCATCTCTAAACCAAACCATCTTCAAACTTCAGCATCTCTAAACCAAACTATCTCCAAACCTCAGTATCCCTAAACCAATCCATCTTCAAACTTCAGCATCTCTAAACCAATCCATCTTCAAACTTCAGCATCTCTAAACCAAACCATCTTCAAACTTCAGTATCCCTAAACCAATCCATCTTCAAACTTCAGCATCTCTAAACCAAACTATCTCCAAACCTCAGTATCCCTAAACCAATCCATCTTCAAACCTCAGCATCTCTAAACCAAACCATCTCCAAACCTCAGCATCTCTAAACCAAACCATCTTCAAACCTCAGCATCTCTAAACCAAACCATCTTCAAACCTCAGCATCTCTAAACCAAACCATCTCCAAACCTCAGCATCTCTAAACCAAACCATCTCCAAACCTCAGCATCTCTAAACCAAACCATCTCCAAACTTCAGCATCTCTAAACCAAACCATCTTCAAACTTCAGCATCTCTAAACCAAACTATCTCCAAACCTCAGTATCCCTAAACCAATCCATCTTCAAACTTCAGCATCTCTAAACCAAACTATCTCCAAACCTCAGTATCCCTAAACCAATCCATCTTCAAACCTCAGCATCTCTAAACCAAACCATCTTCAAACTTCAGCATCTCTAAACCAAACCATCTTCAAACCTCAGCATCTCTAAACCAAACCATCTTCAAACTTCAGCATCTCTAAACCAAACCATCTTCAAACTTCAGCATCTCTAAACCAAACCATCTTCAAACTTCAGCATCTCTAAACCAAACCATCTTCAAACCTCAGCATCTCTAAACCAAACCATATTCAAACTTCAGCATCTCTAAACCAAACCATCTCCAAACCACAGCATCTCTAACCAAACCATCTCCAAACCACAACATCCCTAAACCAAACCATCTCCAAACCACAACATCCCTAAACCAAACCATATCCAAACTTCAGCATCTCTAACCAAACCATCTCCAAACCACAGCATCTCTAAACCAAACCATATTCAAACCTCAGCATCTCTAAACCAAACCATATTCAAACTTCAGCATCTCTAAACCAAACCATCTCCAAACCACAGCATCTCTAACCAAACCATCTCCAAACCACAACATCCCTAAACCAAACCATCTCCAAACCACAACATCCCTAAACCAAACCATCTCCAAACCTCAGCATCTCTAAACCAAACCATATCCAAACTTCAGCATCTCTAAACCAAACCATCTTCAAACTTCAGCATCTCTAAACCAAACCATCTTCAAACTTCAGCATCTCTAAACCAAACCATCTCTAAACCTCAGCATCTCTAAACCAAACCATCTCAAAACCACACTTTCTCCAAACCTCAACATCTCCAAACCACAACATCCCTAAACCAAACTATCTCCAAACCACAGCATCCCCAAACCAAACCATCTCCAAACCACAACATCCCTAAACCAAACCATCTCCAAACCACAACATCCCTAAACCAAACCATCTCCAAACCTCAGCATCTCTAAACCAAACCATCTCCAAACTTCAGCATCTCTAAAGCAAACCATCTCTAAACCACAGCATCTCAAAACCACAGCATCTCTAAACCACAGCATCTCTAAACCAAACCATCTTCAATCTTCAGCATCTCTAAAGCAAACCATCTCTAAACCACAGCATCTCTAAACCAAACCATCTTCAAACTTCAGCATCTCTAAACCAAACCATCTCCAAACTTCAGCATCTCTAAAGCAAACCATCTCTAAACCACAGCATCTCTAAACCAAACCATCTCCAAACTTCAGCATCTCTAAACCAAACCATCTTCAAACTTCAGCATCTCTAAACCAAACCATCTTCAAACTTCAGCATCTCTAAACCAAACCATCTTCAAACTTCAGCATCTCTAAAGCAAACCATCTCTAAACCACAGCATCTCAAAACCACAGCATCTCTAAACCAAACCATCTTCAATCTTCAGCATCTCTAAAGCAAACCATCTCTAAACCACAGCATCTCTAAACCACAGCATCTCTAAACCTCTTACTTGTGCAAGACATTCAAAATACTACTTAAATAAACGATTAGTATTTATTAGACATGTGTAGATTTGGGATATTAGGATGACAACAGTGTTCCTCACTCCACACACTGACCTCGCTCTGAAGTACGGAGTGTGTGTGTGTGTGTGTGTTTGATCAGCTTGACTTCTTATTCATCCTCGTTGTGTTTGTTTTGTGAAAGGAAACAATCCGGAAACGCCTCGCTGATTGAATTGCTAATCTGTGTGTTAGCATGCAGACACTGAGTCAAAGCTGAAGTTTGTTGTTTGTCAGGAGCAGCTCCGCGTCCACCGGGGAGACCACAGGATTCCTGTCTGATTGTACGAGTGTGTGTCATGTCTCAGACGGAGTGTGTCGGTGCAGCAATACACACTCTAATATAGCAGACAAATGGAGTTTCATAGCTGAGTCTGTTGTGGGGGATTTGGTCGTGTGTGTGTGTGTGTGTGTGTGTGTCTGTGTGTGTGTGTGTTTTTCACTCTGTGAGTCCATCACAGAGGGCAGATTAATATACTTCTATAACAGGGTGTAGAGTCAGTGTGTATGTATGTGTGTGTGTGTGTGTGTGTATTTTGCCAGTCATGTCTGTTTTGCCTGATTCCAGGAAATCGGATGGTTAAATGTACACAGATAAAACTAAATCGAGCCAACAGCTGAGTGTGTAGTGTGGATTTGATGATGATAATGGTTAGTGTGTGTGAGTGTGTGTGTGTGTGTGTGTGTGTGTGTGTGTGTGTGCGTTTTACTGTGTCCATCACAGAGGGCAAAATAGTATACTTCCATAACAGGGTGTAGAGTCAGTGTGTGTGTGTGTGTGTGTGTGTGTATTTTGCCAGTCATGTCTGTTTTGACTGATTCCATGAAATTGGCTGGTTAAATGTACACAAATAAAACAAAATCGAGTCCACAGCAGAGTGTGTAGTGCGGATTTGATGGCATGTGTGTGTGTGTGTGTGTATGATGGGATTGAGTGTGTGTTTTACTGAGTCCATCACAGAGGGCAGCATAATATACTTCCATAACAGGGTGTAGAGTCAGTGTGTGTGTGTGTGTGTGTGTGTGTGTTTTGCTGGACAAGAGCTTTGAGTGTATATTTTGACTTCCATCAAATAGGCTGATTAAATACACACAAATCTCTCTCTCTCTCCCTCTCTGTGTGTGTGTGTGTGTGTGTGTGTGTCAATAGAGCCAAGCTAGTTTTAAATGCCATAAAGGCAGGTCTGAGATATTGAATTAGACTTCTCCTTCTAAATCCTTCTTCTATATTTAGCTCACCTGGACCAATCTGCTTTCCACAGTTCATACATGATATGGATGTGATGCAGCACACACACACACACAGCACTAAACTACACTACACAACACAACATTGCAGTTTTTAAAGAAAGTGCCATCCTGGTCTTTCTTAGCTGCCAGGCTGCATTAACCAGCATGCAGTGGGGAGGGAGATTAGACCAGCACTGAGGTCAGGGATCGGTGATTCTGCTCTAGGGCTTGTACCCATTGTGTTAAAAGGACTTGTGTTGATTTAGACACATGCAGACACTTGTGTATGTGAGTGTGTCAGAAATCCGGTCAAGCAAAAAGGAATGATTGGAGCTTGGGAGCAGATCGATACAACACACACACACACACACATACACACACACACAGGGGTCAGAAAACACGATCTATTTTTACGAGTTGCAACCTGAATTATGGGATAGATGTGTGACAGGAAATCCCGTTGGGACGATGAGCTTTCAGCTTGCTCTTTCATCCGTAACCATCACCGCTCACACCCCCAAACACACAGAAACACAACTCTACATCACAGAGCACTTTGTTTTAATCTCTACACATGCCTTAGATAAACTAAACACAGTGAAGCAGTATTTACTTTCTAGCGGAATGTCCGAATGTTAGACGTTTAAAGCTTGTTAATCTTTATTAGTCAAATATACATTACTGCACAATGAAATTCTTTTTTCGCATATCCCATCCTTGGGGGTTGAGGTCAGAGCACAGGGTCAGCCATGATAGGTAAGACTGTTGGGCCCTTGAGCAAGGCCCTCAACCCACCCTGCTCCAGGGGCACTGCATCATGGCTGACCCTGTGCTCTGACCCCAACCCCCAAGGATTGGATATGCAAAGAAAGAATTTCATTCATATATCCCATATTTGGGGGTTGGGGTCAGATGCAGCCATGATGCAGCGCCCCTGGAGCATGGGGGGTTAGGGTTAGCCTTGCTCAAGGGTCCAACAGTGGCAGCTTGGCAGTGCTGGGTGAGGCTTGAACCCTGATCTTCCGATCAACGACCCAGAGCCTTAACCACTTGAGCCACCACCGCCCTTTCTTTTCAAGCACAGCTGATTTTTCAGCAAACATTAAAAGAGCAGAGGTCGCAGTCGATCCCAAAAAGTCCTTCTGGTGAGCTCTTAAATCAGAGGAGGAGTTAATTAATTTCCTGAAACAGTTGCTTTGACCAGTAGTGCAGCTACTAATCATTTAAATATATTACCGTTTCCATAGTAACGGCTCATACAGAGAAGCTTGTATGGTTGATCCGCCCTATAAAAATGTAAGCTTCAATATAGTGATGTTTTGGGTATGGAGATGTGGAACATTTTATGTAAGGAGTCTCCAGTACGAGTGATGCGTAATGGTCAGAGGTAAAGCTGTAACTTGCCGGACATTTACAGGACAGTCCTATGGTTTTTAATGACCTTTATATCAGCTACCTTTGACCTCTTGTTGTATAATTGGGACTTAGTCGATCTGTTTCACCTGAGCACAGAAGTCTACACACACACACACACACTCGCTGAGTTCTCAGTCTCTTTAAATCAGCTTCAACTTGACCATCAACAGTCACTGCCTCACCCACTGCTCTGACACTATACTGGATGCTGGTTGCCATGGTGACTGGCCTGATTTGGACCATGTGTGTATGTGCACATGTGTTGTGCGAGTGTGTTGTATAAAAAAGCGACCTGTGTGTGTCGAGTCGGAGAGAAAGTAACCGTGAAGGCTGTTGGTGTGAGAAATTAAAGGCCATTAGAGAGCAATTAAAGATGACATGATTAAAGGAACAAAATACATTTCACAAAAATAGTCAAATTAAAACAGAAATGGTGGTTAAGTAGCATCTATGCTAAAGGCACGAGGCCTGAATGTTAACTTCACTGATAGTATTGATTAATCCAAAGTGGCGGTGTTAAAAATATCTTTCCATTTAATATCAGTGGCTCCTTATTCATGGAAACACCCTCTTAAGCTTTACTTCCTGATGTTGGAAGGCAGAAAAGTATGATCATCTTGTCTGTCTGTCTGCTTGTCTTTATGTTTGTCTGTCTGTCTGTCTGTCTACCTGAATACCTGTCCATCTGCCTGTCTACTTATATTTCTGTCTGTCTGTCTGTCTGTCTGTCTGTCTATCTATCTATCTATCTATCTATCTATCTATCTATCTATCTATCTATCTATCTATCTATCTAAAATAGAGCATTGCAATGTGCTTTTTAAGTCAGAATATTTCATTATTCGGGCACAAGTTTTAAAGAAGCATCTGCCTCCATGCATCTATGACCCTGACTATCTAACTTGTGAGGGTTACACATCTGTCTGCAACTTATGTCCCTAAATATATTATATTTCTCTTTCCTTTCCTTTTTGGACAGAGACAGTGACCATGATGGTGACAGATCGCACTCCCTGTTTATCCTTCTATAAATCCGAATCTCTTCTTTTCTTCTCTCATTTCTGTATAAGCTAAACATCTCTGGACAGGTGTAGGCTTTCTGAATCTATACTCCTGCTGATTTAAAGACACCCTAATCATTAAAAACACCAACCATCTGAAGCTCAGACCTGTCTCATGACATCTCCTCATCTTTAGCTGAATTTCTAAGCAGGTGGTGCCGTGACCCGGATGACACTCTAAAGATATGTTAGTCTGTTATCTCTAGTACGAGAGTGAAGAAGCAAATATTGGGCAGTGGACTTATTTTAACTGATAATAGGGAAGCAGAAATGGATTGATTTGATTAATATTTGCGGAACAGTTGCATGGAATTAGAGTCGACGTCAGTTTTGTCGGATTTAAAGGATGTGTTTTCGATTCAGCCGGGAGCTGTAGCGACATGCCCGAATCAGGAGTGCCTTTTGAAAGAATGGAGGAGATTTAAAAGCAGCTGTCACACACCAGAGCATTATAAATAAGACCGGTAGCCACACACACACACACACACACACACACACACACACACACACACACACACACACACACACACACACACACACACACACACACACACACACACACACACACACACACACACACAGAACTGAGCAGTGTGTACCACAGAGGGGCAATCAGAGAGGCATAAACAGTCATTACTGCTCGGGATCGACTCCGTCATTCACTCTGGCTCTGAAAGAACTGGCACAAAGCCCGGTCATCATTCGCTCGTCTATCTCCTGTCTGTCACCGGAGCTTCTCTTTGCTGCAGGCTTGTTATCAAGAGCTAAAATACACCCCTGAGAAAATTATAGTCATTTACGCAGACAGAATGATAAGAACACACAGGATATTTCTCAGGAAGAGGGAAAGCACAAACACAGCACACACATACGAACCTGCTTGACCTTTTATTACCTGGGTTTAGGATTAAACAGCAGGAGAGGAAGACGTGAGATGATGAAAAGAGTTTATATTAAATTTGAAGCAGGAGATGAAATACTTTTGCATTCTAACGCCAAAGATTTGCAAACATCAGACCAATCATTAGAGCAGACCCAGCATTTTACACGTCTACAGAACTGAACCAAAGATCTATATAATAATAAAGTCCAGGATCTGTTCTGTGAATCAAAGAAGAAAAACCAAGATCAGTTCAGTAGAAACTCTACATTTCTAAATATATATTTTGGTTTATTCAATCAGATGTTTGTATTTTTCAAAGTTATTTAACCAGGCAGCTAATTAGACCAAAATAAAAAAAAAGAAAAATTGACGGATGAAGAAATATGGAGTCAAGCTGAAAATCTCACAAGTCCATAAACGTCACTACAAAACAAATCTGTTACAATTGATGAATCTTATTTATAGCTGTAAATGAATCATTCCTGAGGAAGCAAATGTTTTCCGAAAACTCTGAAGCTAGACGTTTATTCCTTAGCCTTTTTATGCCCTGGTGTTATTGTTGTTTTTGTGTTTGTTTACAGTATTTCTTATAGTCAAGCACTTTAGGTGTGTTAAATGTGTTCTAGAAATAAAGTTTGACTGCTGAAAGTGTGACCCGGCTCCGGATAAGCGGGAGACAATGACATGACATGACATCCTTATCCAGAGCGACTTACATTTTTTTATCTTAATTTTTTATACAAATGAGCAACAGAGTGCTAAAAGCCTTGCTCAGGGGCCCAGCAGTAGCAGCTTGGTGGATCTGGGATTCAAACATTCTGAGCAGTAGTCCAACACCTTAACCACTAAGCTAACATGTTTAAATGTGATTGTTGCGCAGCCAGACCTTTTGTAGGCAGATTTTATTTAAAAGGTTTACAGATTTGGGAGCTCCTGGTGGTCCAGCGACAGGATCCAGCGCTCTCGTTGCTGCAGCCCGGGTTTGATTCCCGGGCAGGGCGCTAACCTAGCCACTGAAGAGTTAACTCTGAGTGCCGGTCCCAAGCCCGGATTAAATGGGAGGGTTGTGTTAGGAACGGGGATGCCAAATCGGAACATATGGACCAAATGATCCGCTGTGGCGACCCTGAACAGGAAGCAGCCGAAAGAGCAACAACAACAGATTTGGGAGAACCAAACAAGTGTGAATACAGGAAACTGTAGTAATATATTTTGGTAATACAGAGATCACATACTGACCCTGGAGCTGTGAAGCATCAACACAACCCACTATACTGATAACACTCTTAATGTGTCACTCATCTGCATGCGAGACACGTCTTTCCTCCAAACTCCTTTAAGGAATTGTAGAATTGTTCTATAGAGATGTATTTCTCAGAATGTTGCTCTGAGGGCACAGTGTGTCTCTCGGTGTACAAATGGACTTTTGTAGATCCTTCATCTTTCTGTGAGTGAATAGATGCGATGTGCCTGGAGCCATGCCTCTCCTGCACTTCTCTGAGTAAACCTGAATGTGAATTATGATGTCAGATGATATTAGTGCAGCTCTTCCCATTTGTAGCCTCAGTGACTGTCGCAGCCCATTTTTCTAAAATCCTCTCTCTCTTTCTCTCTCTCTTTCTCTCTCTCTCTCTCTCTCTCTCAGTCTGGTGGCCACAAAGGACCCTGAAAGTCCTCGGGGAAGAACCGTACCCATGTCTCCCTCAGACTTTCTGGACAAGCTCATGGGAAGGACCTCGGGCTACGACGCCAGAATTAGACCCAACTTCAAAGGTAGGGTTTAAAAAGCTGCACAAACAAACGTTTAATATTTTTCCTGCGTCTGTCTTTTAATCAATGACACGCTGAAGTGACCTGTGATTGGTCGATTATTCTGTATGCGCAAGGTAACAGAAAATATAACCTTTTAACCAGATACGTTCATAATTTCCTGTTCAAGTACACTAAACTGCCACCTACCCTAGCTGAGACTTTTAAAAGCACAATTCCAGGCTGTGCAAAAGTATTGGCACCCAAAATGCAAAGATGATATCTGCTTGAATTTTTATCTTACTGCAAAGATCATGCTAGTTTAACAAACATAACAGGGAACAGCATAAAATTTTTCACTAGATGAAAAGTTTTCACTGGCAGCCTCACACATTATTTATTGGCTTGTCATAAAAGACAAATTCCAACTTGATCTGCCTTCAATCCATGTCATAATTAATCGCATCTCCGAAACACCAGGCCTGGTATCTAAGTGTGACAACAAACCAACAAATTGGTCTCTGAGATAAGGCTTCCCAAATGAGACATCTATCTGGCAGCGCAGATCAGACATGTTCTGTCAAATATCTGGTTTAGGCAGATAAGGGTCAGATTCATCTATAGTAAGGGTATTTTGGGCTTCGGTGTAAAGCATGTAGTATGCAGAACTAAATATAGCAAGAAATGTCAGCATTTCTACCATGTGAAGGGTTTTCCCAGATCCCCACACATACTGAATGTCCCTGCTTTAATTGGCTTCTGGTCAAAAAGTATTTCCAACATCAGTATGTATAGCATAGGGTTTTCTGAGGTTGCAGCATATATACTCCCTGCTCCCACTGGCCCCTGGTGGACCATTTCAAGTTACCCAGTTTGCATTATTTACCATTATCTATGTCATGCTTAATCACCTCTACATCTCTGAAACACCAAGCTTTACATATTAGCGTATTTTACCAAAAAGTCATGGTAGCTTGTTGTGCCAAATGAGACATCTTCCAGCCAAGATCTGGTGATTTCTGGCCAAATGTGGTTCAGTAGCATAAGGGTCAGTTCTGGCAATGGCGAGAGACACAAGAAGTTGTAATAAATCTTTCACCATAGTTGGAATCTGTGCCAAAGTTGTAAGCCAAATGTGGCTCAGTGGTGCATTTTGAGATAATGTCTCATCAGGTTGGAGTTGTGTTTGGCGTTCTGAACAGATTTAGCTGGGATCATCGCTATCATGTGACAGTGGAGTGTGCCAGCCCTGAGCCACATACCCATCACGCAACAGCTATTTAAAAGAGGGAGTGTACATAAACAGCAGTTTAAACATTTGTGTGTATGATATAACCGACTTACCGATGAAGGTTGTTTAAGTGCATGTCCAATATCATGTGCCTACTGCTTTTGATCCACTTGCATTTGATTCAGTACCTAATTGACTCAAATGAATAGCTACTTCATTGATTCATTTGATTCAGGACCACTTAAATTTGATTCAGCACCAACTGCATTTGATCCAGTACCTACTGCGTTTGATTCAGCACCAACTGCATTTGATATAGTACCTACTGCATTTGATCCAATACCTGCTGCATTTGATTAACCACCTCTTGCATTTGATTCGGTATCTATTGCATTGGATTCAGCAATAACTGCATTCTGTTACTCTTGCACTCGATTAAGTACCAACTTCATTTAATTCAGTACCTACTGCATTCAATTTAGTATCAACTGCATTCGATTCAGTACCAACTGCATTCAGTACCAACTTTATTCAATTCAGTACCAACTGCATTTGATTCAGAACCTACTGCATTCAATTCTGTAAAAACTGAATCTGATTCAGTATCTACTGCATTTGATTCAGAACCTACTGCATTCAATTCTGTAAAAACTGAATCTGATTCAGTATCTACTGCATTTGATTCAGTACCTACTGCATTTGATTCAGCACCTCTTGCATTTGATTCAGTACCTACTGCATTGGATTCAGCAATGATTGCATTCTGTTACTCTTGCATTTGATTCAGTACCTACTGCATTCGATTCAGTACCAACTACATTCGATTCAGTACCTACTGCATCTGATTCACGACATCATAATAACCGCAAAACCTTTTATTTTTTTCTTGTTTAAACCTTCAACCTCCAGGTTAACAATTTACTAGTTAAACAAGTAATGTTTTAACGACCATGGTTTGAGACCTATAGCACTTACACTCAGCTCTTCCACACCAGTCCTGTTGCATTATGGGATAGCACAGAATCACAACAGAAGGAAGCAGCAGGACTTCTGGATATTTCTCATATACTGTTTTAAATATACTAAGAATCTGGACACCCTACTGGACACTATTGTATAGCATGGTAATAGGGATATTCAGACACAGCAGACTTAGGGCAAGGAGCCAGGTCAGTTGCTTTCATTATCATTATTTAATGAAGGTAAACTAATCTAATATAGATAAGTGGAGTATTACATGGATTTTTTTAATCACTAATTAGAGGGATTTTTTCAGAACATCCCCTATCTACTGGTATCTAACTGGTAAAAAAAGCCTTTATAGTACAGAATCATGCTTGAAGCCGAACTTCGATTCATAAACAATGATACACAACAGTTCTCACTGACTCTCTTGTGTGTGTTCATGTGTAATAGTGTAACATCTGTCAGGAAAGTCAATCCAAACAACAATGATCTGTCACACCTACTGGCCTAAGACATAATGACTTTCTAATGAAACTCTTTCTCTAGGTCCACCTGTGAACGTGTCCTGTAACATATTCATCAACAGCTTCGGCTCCATCGCTGAGACCACCATGGTGCGTATTCTGACTCGTGTATTTTTATTATTTTTTATAATATTCAATATATATTCAAAACCTTGTATTGATATATATATATATATCTATATATATATATATATATATATATATATATATATATATATATATATATATATATATATATATATATATATATATTTATATATATATAAATAAAAAAACAATAATAAAAATGCAAATTACATTGAAATATAAAAATGAATGTTCCTGAAAAATATTCCTGTAAGTCAATAGTAATATATTGTGGGCATCTCTCTCTCTCTCTTTCTCTCTCTCTCTCCTTCTGACACCATTTGTGGAGGTTTAATGGTTAGCACATGTGCCTCACACCTCCTGGGTTGAGGGTTTAATTCCTGCCTCTACCCCTGTGTGTAGAGTCCACATGTTCTTCCTTGGCTTCAGGGGTTTCCTCCATGTTCTGTGGTTTCCTCCTCCAGTCCAAAAACATGCGTTGTAGACAGATTAACATCTCTAAATCATCCGTGGTGTGTGAATGAGTGTGTGTGGGAGGAACACACACCTTGAGTCCCCTTTTCAAGAAGGAAAAAAAAGAACCAGTGCACACATTAAATTACTAATGCTGCATTCAGTACAGGTGGAAACATTAACTGTACATTAGTGACCAGTGCAAAACATACAGTTTGAGGTCAGAGTGTAAGATGAAGGTGCAGGTGCAGTATGGCTATCTGAGTCGTGTGTGTTAATGTGACGCATATGAACACAACAATGGGGGTTCGTGTGTTGTTTATGTGTTAATGTCCATGTAGGCGGATCAGAGATCATGGTGCGTCCTGCATGTTGTTGATGAGGCCAGTTGCTGATGGAAAGGAATTGTTTTTATGGTGTCTTGATGGTCTGCTGTCCTCTCAAAAAGATTGCGTCAAGGGTGACAGGGGTCAGCTACTTCTTAATCTTAACTGCCTGTGTAACGGAGGCCAGCTGTAGGTGCTGTGCAGGTAAACCTCACTCCCCTGATCTCAAGATGCGAACTAGTAACTGACGCTAGAGGCTGCAGTCTTTAGTCCCCTTGTTAGAGCACCCGCCTCCCATGCTGGAGACCTGCATAGAGCAGTTGAGAGTAGGACTGGGGGGTTACACCTGCATCAGGGTCCCTGAAGTCTACAGGTCCTGAAAAGGTGGTAAATTGCATCCAATCACCTTCTCAGCAGAGTGAATATCTGTTTTTGTTCCTGGTAGTAGAGTACCAAGTGGTGATAAAGGAGGTGTAATGAATGGGGCAGATGCTGCCTATGGCAGGGATTAAACCCGGATCTCCGCCGTAAGCGTAACAGAAATAAACCATAACTATGATATGGAAAATAACCTCAACAAAGCATGACTATAACATAAAAACCTAGATAACACAGCGTCCGGCCTCAAGGCACACATACACCGTTACATCGACACATAAGCATCATGACTGACACTGACCAAGACAGCAGGACAAACATATATAGGACAGGTGAGAAAGTGGGAACACGCATTAAGAAAGGGCGTGGCACCACCCACATAGTAATCACACAAATAAACCACTTGCCAGGACTCCCTAGGGGTCTGGCAGGGAACTGTCCCAAAAACTCCTGAAAGGAGGTGGGTATAGACTCCAATAATGGAGGTGCATCATTATTGTCTTGCACAGGACAATGGCTGGCACAGATAGTACAACCACTGCAGCAGTTTTTAAATTAAACAGTCTATATGCATCACCCAGTTGAGATCCTGGGTGATGATGGTTCCCAGGAAGCAGAAGGAGTCCACAGTATGGACTGGGGAGTCATGTAGTGTTTTAGGTGTAGGTGATGCTGGGTTCTTTCAATAACTGGGTATAGCTGCTATAATGTAAGAACATTTGGAATTTTGCAAATTGCTGTGCTATGAGAGAAACAAAACTCCTAAAACTAGTAACATTATCACTTCTTCATCACACCAGACCACTGATAACGTTCCTGTTACAGCACACAGCAAGTGTTTCGTTCATTATATAAAGTAATTATCATAAATTCTAAACAAAATCTTTTCAGTTCTAAACAATTGAGTGTCTTGAAGATTTGATGCACATTTCCACCCTGGAATCTCAAAAATTACAGCAATTCAACAGATAATTATATCCTCAAGAAGTCATCCTAATCCTGAAGACACTCGTGAGGACGACTAATCTAACAGCCCCGACTCGTGTCGTGTGTGTTTGGTCCTTACGGTCACAGCACAGCTCTCTGCCCCGGGGAAGTCACTGTGTCGCCTCGAGCTCCATCTACTCTGATTTGTTAATGAAGTCATGTTAAGTGATTAGCAGAGAAGTTAGATCATACTCGAGATCATTCTTCTTTTTCTTCTTCTTCTTACAGCTTTTCCCTACAGGGGTCGCCTCAACACTTGCACCCACTAGCTTATTTATTACATCCATATACCTCCTCTTTGGCCTTCCTCTTTTCCTCCTGCCTGGCAGCTCCATGTCCAACATTCTCCTACCAATATACTCACTCTCCCTCCTCTGAACATGTCCAAACCATCTTAATCTGTCCTCCCTAACTTTGTCCCCTAAATGTCCAACATGAGCCGTCCCTCTGATGGACTCATTCCTAATCCTGTCCAATCATGTCACTCCCAAAGAGAACCTCAACATCTTCAGCTCTGCTACCTCTAGCTCTGACTCCTGTCTCTTCCTCAGTGACACTGCCTCTAGACCATACAGCATGGCCGGTCTCACCACTATCTTGTACACCTTCCCCTTGATTCTTGCTGAAATTTTTCAATCACACAGAACTCCTGACACCTTTCTCCACCCATTCCAACCTGCCTGCACTCACTTCTTTACCTCTTTCCTACAATCTCCATTACTCTGGTCTGCTGACCCCCAGTACTTAAACTCCTGAGGATGTGACGATTTAAGTTCAATGAATTTGCTCATTAATGCATAATGACGTGATGTTTTTTTTTCAGTATCGGAGTGATTCGGTTATATAAAATGGAGTCGGCTAGTTGTCTGGGCTGCTGTTTTTTTAAGTGCTGTGGGATTTCGTACTGTTTTAAGTGGTTTATCTGAAAGCCTGTGAGTTCTAGGCCACTCGATTTAACTCTCAAGCCTCGTCTTCTAAGCATTATCCCCGGATTATATCCTCACATGTAAATTGCTTCAGATTAAAGCGGCTGCTGCATGAATGAATGTAAAGCTAAAGTGTGTACAGACATGCATGTTTCCTTACAGTGAAGGAAAACAAAACAAACCAGATGTGCTTACATGCTCATGAGTCTTAGATTTAAAGAAGGAATGTAGAATATAGAATAGAAACAAAATACAAATATATAAAGTATATATATATATATATATATATATATATATATATATATATATATATATATATATATACACTGTATATATACACATACACTATATTGCCAAAAGTATTCGCTCACCCATCCAAATAATCAGAATCAGGTGTTCCAATCACTTCCATGGCCACAGGTGTATAAAATCAAGCACCTAGGCATGCAGACTGTTTTTACAAACATTTGTGAAAGAATGGGTCGCTCTCAGGAGCTCAGTGAATTCCAGTGTGGAACTGTGATAGGATGCCACCTGTGCAACAAATCCAGTCGTGAAATTTCCTCGCTCCTAAATATTCCACAGTCAACTGTCAGCTGTATTATAAGAACGTGGAAGTGTTTGGGAACGACAGCAACTCAGCCACGAAGTGGTAGGCCACGTAAACTGACGGAGCGGGGTCAGCGGATGCTGAGGCGCATAGTGCGAAGAGGTCGCCAACTTTCTGCAGAGTCAATCGCTACAGACCTCCAAACTTCATGTGGCCTTCAGATTAGCTCAAGAACAGTGCGCAGAGAGCTTCATGGAATGGGTTTCCATGGCCGAGCAGCTGCATCCAAGCCATACATCACCAAGTGCAATGCAAAGCGTCGGATGCAGTGGTGTAAAGCACGCCGCCACTGGACTCTAGAGCAGTGGAGATGCGTTCTCTGGAGTGACGAATCACGCTTCTCCATCTGGCAATCTGATGGACGAGTCTGGGTTTGGCGGTTGCCAGGAGAACGGTACTTGTCTGACTGCGTTGTGCCAAGTGTAAAGTTTGGTGGAGGGGGGATTATGGTGTGGGGTTGTTTTTCAGGAGCTGGGCTTGGCCCCTTAGTTCCAGTGAAAGGAACTCTGAATGCTTCAGCATACCAAGACATTTTGGACAATTCCATGCTCCCAACTTTATGGGAACAGTTTGGAGCTGGCCCCTTCCTCTTCCAACATGACTGTGCACCAGAGCACAAAGCAAGGTCCATAAGGACATGGATGACAGAGTCTGGTGTGGATGAACTTGACTGGCCTGCACAGAGTCCTGACCTCAACCCGATAGAACACCTTTGGGATGAATTAGAGCGGAGACTGAGAGCCAGACCTTCTCGTCCAACATCAGTGTGTGACCTCACAAATGCACTTCTGGAAGAATGGTCAAAAATTCCCATAAACACACTCCTAAACCTTGTGGACAGCCTTCCCAGAAGAGTTGAAGCTGTTATAGCTGCAAAGGGTGGACCGACGTCATATTGAACCCTATGGATTAGGAATGGGATGTCACTTAAGTTCATATGCGAGTCAAGGCAGGTGAGCGAATACTTTTGGCAATATAGTGTATATACACTATTATACATATATATATATATATATATATATATATATATATATATATATTAAAAAATATATATTAAATTAAATATTTCTACATTAAATAAAGCAGTAATGTACAATAAAGTATTAATGAATGAAATAAAAACAATAATAAACATGCAAATAAAAATGAAATATAAAAATACATTAAAAAAATTCTGTAACTCAACAGTAATATATTGTGGGCATCTCTCTCTCTCTCTCTCTCTCTCTCTCTCTCTCTCTCTCGCTCACTCTCTCTCTCTCTCTCTCTCTCTCTCTCACTCTCTCTCTCACACACACACACACACACACAATCCTGTCTCTGAGTAAGTCTAATTCGTATCCTGTGTAAGGAAACTCACTCTGTGGTAATTAAATGTGACGAGACTCTGCTCTCTGCTCCGAAACAGCACCTCGAGCTTAATAGAAACAGATCATAAACAAATTGCCCTGAAAATAGAAATCCAACAATACTAAAATATATATATATATTGAATACATTCAACTGCATAAGTATTGGCACCCTTTAGAAGGGCCAATAATACTTCTCAAAATTACGAACACCTCCAGAAGAATATTGTAAATAAAAGTGAATTCAGTAGAGCGGAGTGTTTAATATTCCTTGCTCTCAGTCTCTGGAAGAGCTCTTCACATCTGTGAGGTTCTGCCATTGAGTAACAAAGAGCTTACGAAACCAGAGACAGATGGTTTGACAGTGAAAAAAAGAAACTGGGTGCTGTTGTTCCCTGTAGGGAGCGCGTCGTCTGATATTAATAGAATCGAGGAGCCGAGGATTTGGAAAGCAATGTACAGAAATGTTTCAAAAGATGTTTGAAGATGTAAATGATATCGTTTTCTACTTTGTTCTGTTTTTCTCCTGCCTATGTTTTAAACCATTTTATATCTTTGTTTATTCTCACTTTCAGAAAGGGTGCCAATAATTTTGGAGAACATCAACAGTCAGTGGAGTATAAGATAAACATATAACAAATAAAAGGTTTATTAATTTAATTGTTCAGTAATAATCTTTTTTCCCCGTCATTTCAGTTTCCTTCCTGTAATATAAATATAAATGAATGAATGAATGAATGAATGAATGAATGAATGAATAAATAAATAAATAAATAAATAAATAAATAAATAAATAAATAAATAAATAAATAAATAAATAAAATACAGATTAACCATTAAAAAGGAACATGGTTCTGTTACTGACTTTTTTCTTTTCTATTTCTTTCTTTATAAACAAACAAACAAACAAACAAATAAATAAAATACAGATGAAAGGAACATCACAAAGGAACCTGGTCCTGTTGCTGACTTTTTTTTCTTAGTTCTGTTTCTATCTTGAAATATAAATCAATCAATCAATAAATAAATAAATAAATAAATAAATAAATAAATAAGTCAGATGCCAGAACCAGTAAAACCAACAAAAAGGAACCTGGCTTTCTTACTGATTTTTTTTTCAGTTTTGTTTCTTTCTATTAACATAAATATACATATTAATTAATTAATTAATTAATTGTTTATTTATCAATCAATTAATTTAAAAAAACATTAAAAAAGAACAAGGTCCTGTTCCTGACTTTTTTTCTGTTGTGTTTTTATTCAGTAATAAAAATAATAAATTGAATTAAACAAACAAATAAATAAATAAATACACAAATAAATAAATAAATAAATAAATACAATTAACCTACAGATGAACCAATAAAACCATCAAAATGAAACCCGTGACCTGAAACCAGTAAAACCATCAAAAAGGAACCTGGTTCTGTTCGGGACTTTTGTCAATCCAGTAATAAAATAAGGAATTAAATTTAACAAACAAAGAAATAAATTAATTACCCTACAGATGAACCAAAAAAAAACATCTAAATGAAACCTGTAACCTGAAACCAGTAAAACCATCAAAATGTCTTTAATAAATAGATTTCCGTAAAAAGAAACTAGTTCCACATCCAGGCCCGGGCCGCGTCTGCCTGCCCTCGGCTCAATTCAGCCTCGCTCTCGATGATGTAATCAGAGTGAAGTGGAGCTTTGCGTCAGCACATCAGCACATCACTGAACTGTGTCGAGTTCCCCACAGGCCACGAATGACCATCGTGCTCCCGCGTGTACAGATTACATAATTTCACTCCTTAAACACGTGCTTTCGGTCCAAGTGCTGACAAATATTTCAACTATTTATGCAAGGAAGTGACGGTGAAGCATGAAATGTAATTTATCTGGTTTAATATAACATTACAATTAACTATTTATTTAATCATCCATCTTCAGGGAGTGTTTAATGTTACTTAGGGACAGGGTAGATACAACATCACAGACACACACACAGACACAGACACACACACATATTTACACACTCATTCATGCCTTTAGGGCTTAAAGTACAGAGGTTAATGGCTCATTGTACTGGAAGAAGTCTTCGATTTCATCTTTACAGTATGTTCGTAGGGTAGGGGGAATGGTAGATTAGTGAATGTTCCTCGCACCTCCTCTGGGATTTCCTCTGGGTTCACAGGTTTCTTGCTCTAGTCCAAAGGCATGCACTGTAGGATGATTGATATCTTTTAATTGTTGGTGTGTGTGGGGTTGTTTCCTGTAATGGGTTGGCATCTCGTTCCAGGTTGTCCCCTACCTCGTACCCAGAGTCCCCTGGGATAGACTTCAGGTTAAGTTATAAAGAAGATGGATAGATGGATGGACCCATTTGTGGCCTGAGGAGACAAAATTCTATTTGTGACATGAAACCTATTGAACAATGTCAATGTCTATGATTGGCTTTATGTATAAATTGACATTATTGATCTTCTATTGATTTCCCAACACTAGTAATCTTGAAAAAGGCTAGCAAGGCTAGAAAAATTGATACAATGCAAAACCGTGTTGCTGATCTCATCTTTATTTTCTGAAATTATGAAAGCAATTCTAAGGCATTTATTGGATCTTGTCAAGCCTGACAGTTCAACACGCTATTTAATTGCACTGAAACGTCTCGAGAGCATGTAGATCAATGTTTAAATCAGATTAGCACAGACTCCTCATTGTCCTCATGGAATGTTCTGGAAATCACCCGCTGCTTCTCTCTGCCAGGGTGCTACGGTGCTGAAAATTCAATAGAAGATATTAAATCTAAGGCGCTCGGCAAAGATCTGCGAGCGCTACAGAGCGTTAATGAGGACCGGATCATGGTATGCTGGGTAAAGTTTCTGATTAAAGGTGAAAAGTTCAGCTGAATAGATGGGCTAAGAGCTAGCGTGATTTAATTGGCTGAGTGGGCTGATGGTGCTGGGCTCTTTGATGGAATGATGTGAATACTGATGTTGCTAATGATTTTAACAATACGGCTGAGACGTTTACTGAATTGCTTTCAGAGAATCGAGTAGAATTTTCTTGGGTTTTTGAGCGCATGATTGTCAGGTGAACTGGTATAATGATGGTCAAATAAACAATTCTCAGAATTTTAGAAAAAGAAATGAACTAAGGTGTAAAATTCCGATTAGCTGAGTGATTAGCCGAGCGTTCAAAGATGTCTGCTGAGGCTTAAGCTTCTTCCACATAAATAAAAAATTATAATCATTGGCAACAAGTATTTCCATCAAGACAAACAACATGTCCATGACTATGACCTCCACTGACCGGAACTGACTGACATGTATTGAATAAACTGCTGACCACATAAATAAACCTTTTTTAATCGGGATTTTTATCCAGGCTTGGGACCGCCACTGAGAGTTAACTCTTCAAATAGAATAAGGAGTATAATTCAGTTGCAAGAGAGAGATTAGTAAAAGACAATTTTCGAGTTATATATACCAGTAGTAAATATTAACATATAGATGTGTTTTATATGCTACACTATATGTTTCACTGTTTTACAAAGCAAACTGTACAATCTGAGAATTTCTAAAATTCTGTAAAGGTTTAGCAGCAAGTGAAGACTCAGGATTCTTTTTTATTCATCCACTCTGAGACTTTAAGGCTTTGACTGACATTAAGCTGTTCTTTTCCTCTCAGGATTACAGAGTGAACATCTTCCTGCGGCAGCAGTGGAACGATCCACGCCTGGCCTACAGCGAGTACCCGGATGACTCTCTTGACCTCGACCCCTCCATGTTAGACTCCATTTGGAAGCCAGATCTGTTCTTTGCCAATGAAAAAGGTGCACACTTCCACGAAGTCACCACCGACAACAAGCTGCTGAGGATATTCAAGAACGGCAATGTGCTTTATTCTATAAGGTGAGTTCTGTCCTGTATTTTTTTTTTTGTACAGTGGCATACGAATGTTCCTTCCTTACGAATTTTCATTTTAAGAATTGAAATTTTGCAAGACATTTGCATTGGCATACAAAGCATTTTCGGCCTTAACCAAAGATACTGCATCCCTGTGCTTGGTGGCACGACTTCCTGTGAGGAGCCTTGACATGGAGTGCTTGGCTTGGGTCAGTTCTGGGATTTTTGGGATCTGGAACGGAATTCGTTCTGCAATACAAATTTTCACCTTAAGAACTCGACTCCAGAAAGAATTAAATTTGTATGCCAAGATTGCACTGTAAGTAGTATTGCTATGATCTCACAGTTGGTCATCTTGGATTGCAAGATCATATACTGGTAATTCTGTAGCCATCCATAGCCAGGAGTCCAAGTGAGCAAGGTGTGGGAGGGCTTATGAAATCTTTCACTGCTGTCAATCAGAAGAATGTTAACCAGTCCTTGGTGTTAAATACAGAAATGTTCCAAATAGTTGCACAAATAACACCCTGGAGTGAATGGTGCAGAAAAATCTGGAAGATTTCTGGTAGTGTTACTGATGTCAGTAAAAGCATGTAAAAGATTTTGTTGAAAAGACTTATAATGTGATTTCACCCAAAAGAATTTGACATGCCATTGACCTGCCACTGAAAACACTCAATTCCAGTCTAGAAAAGTTTTCTGACTTCATCTTGACCAAGAGTTTGTAAAAAATAAATAAATAAATATTTTCGAAATACAACGTTAGCTAAGTCATTTATTCTGCTGGAAAACAGCTTAATCACTGTCAATTTCAGAAAGGAGCAAAGATAAATAGTTGAGGTTCAGGTCTCATAAAGGACTTGATCCTTTTTGGCTCACACCTCTTCACTTGAACACGGCTAGTTCTGGTCTTCAAAACTCTTACTCCCTACAAAGCCAAGAATGGATCATCACCCTCTTACCTCAAAGCTCCTCACACTGCACCTTGCTCCCTCAGATCCACTAGCACTGCTCGACTGGTCTCACCGTCTCTGAGGATAAGGTCTTCTCTGTTCTGGCACCGAGGTGGTAGAATGAACTTACCCTAGATGTCTAAACAGCTGAGTCACTGACCGTCTTCAAACGACGGATGAGGACCTACCTCTTCCTGAAGCATTTAAACTAGTTCTTATTTTTTCAATTTATGTATTGTTGTATGTTGATACACTAAATCAGTATTTAGGCTGATGGTATCCTAAGTCTGTGACCTATTGAACCATTGATAGAGACTTCAAAGCACTCTTATATGTCGCTCTGGATAAGAGCATCTGCCAAATGCTAGAAATGTAAATGTCTTGGATTTCGAGAACAGTATCTTGACTCTAGCTCTAGAAGATATACCGAGCCTACTGTAAGGTCTGGAAGTACTGTAGATTTATTTAACAGACATCCTGAGACAACAAGGAAATTTCTAGATTCAGAAGGGAACCCATTCTCTTCTGGGTGACATTGAATAGTTGTATTATAAATCATCATGAATCAGTAAACAGGTGTAGATAAAGTGGTAGAACTGGTGGCTCAGGATGGTAAATCAAGGTGTATCAGATACTGGGCTCCTGCTTGGAAGGCTGTAGGTTCAAATCAAATCCCAGTACTACCAGGCTGCCGGACCCTTGAGCAAGACCTTCAACCATTAAAAGAGTCTTCCAAAGGCTGTAACAAGAAGAGTTCTGGAATAAGCCTAGGACAGACCTATGATCACAGCAGCAGTTCTGAATAAATGCCTAGTATTTAACTACAGCATTGAGATTAGACTATCCACTGAAACCACCCCGAGATATAGGCATCAACTGTTTTTATAGGCATCAACTGTTTAGAAGTGTAAATCTATAATCTGAATCCATGTGGAAACATCTACAGTAGAAGAAGGTGATTGACAAGTGCCAAAGTTCCAAGCAGAAGTCATACCAGGGTGAACCAGAGGGTCAATCAGACCAAAGGAGTGGGGTGGTTAGGGGCAGGCAGAGTGTGAGGTAACACACAGACTTGTGAGAGAGGATGAGAAGTGTAGGGTAGATATGACTTGACATTGCATTCACTTCCCAGCCTGATCCCTAGAGAAGCCAGAGAGGAGGAGTATAATTAAAACATAGGCAATCTGCAGCTGTCAGCCTTTCCTCCATCCTGTCTTGAACATTACTGGCTCCTGCTCTGGAAATGCATGCCTCAAATCGGGCTTTGACATAATAATGGAAAAAAAAATGGCAGCAGCAATCTATGGGGGCCAAGCACCATTCACAAATCCTGTTGCAGCTGTTGCCAGGTAACCTAGAACAATTATATCTGGTAAAATTTTGTGATGGAAATTCAGTGCTGACATGCCTGCTGAAAGCTGATTGGCAGCCATGATTAGAAATACATTTACAGATTAAGCTTCATTTGGCTGAAGCCTCAGAGTAGGTGTGTGTGTGTTCAGGGTATGGTATGTCTTACTTGCATAGACTATTGTCCAGGGGAATGTGGTAGCTTAGTGGTTAAGGCATTGGACTACTGATTAGAAGGTTGTGAGTTTGAAAGCGATGTCCGAAGCCACAGAGTCAGTAGGGGGAGTTTCCTGGTATGGTATGTCTTACTGGCGTAGAGTAGTGTCCAGGGGAATGTGGTAGCTAAGTGGTTAAGGCATTGACTTACTGGTTGGAGGGTTGTGAGTTTGAATCCCATGTCCGGCTTCATTTGCCTGAAGCCACAGAATGAGTGAGGGGAGTTTCTTGGTATGGTATGTCTTACTTGCGTAGACTACTGTCCATGGAAATGTGGTAGCTCAGTGGTTGAGGCATTTGACTACTGATCGGGGTCCCAGGTCAACCAAGATGCATGAGAATCCCAGGTCCACCAAGCTGCTACTGCTGGGCACCTGAGCAAATGCAATAAAATAGTAACTCTGGATAAAGGTGTTGGCCAAATGCCAGGAAAGCATGTTGTCTGGTCTATGGGATAGTTTGCCTGATGGGTTTTAGTGAAAGAAAATTATAGTAATATGAAGAATACGACCGATTGCTCAGCTCCTTTAAAAGAAAACCCTAAGCTCTGAAATCTGGTTTTGAAGCGCATAATACCCAGCGCGACAAATTCCCAGGATATTTCTTTGGATTTCATTTTATTTTGGTTACATTGTGGACTACACAGCATCATTCAGTCTACTCTAAGATGTTCTATACATATAAAAGTGGTGAGAAAAATCATTCTAATAATTTTTACCCACATTTAGACTGACCCTGACGCTTTCGTGTCCGATGGACCTGAAGAATTTCCCCATGGATGTACAGACATGCATCATGCAGTTGGAGAGCTGTGAGTAAACCAGCCTTTTTGTCCCTCTTCTCATTTTTTTGCATAATCCCTTACACTAATTTTTTCCCCCTAACATGTCATGGTAGCTGTGGTTGTAATGAGGTTGCCTTGAGGATGCCCTGATGTCATTAGGTTTGATGTGGACCCATAGCTGAACCTCTGGGCCTCTGTTTAACCTCCCAGCAGGGGATTCATGGATCTAGCATTCTTCTAGGAACAGGACTAATGCAGTACTCCTGACGCTGGAGCTGTAATCCTTTACCTTAAATATGAAATAAAACAATTGCTATGTATTAATCCTCTTATAGCAGACCTATAGACAAGTTATTAGTTACTAGTTATTATTGTATGTACTTTTTGTCCATTTGTAATCACTTTTAATGTCGTGGAACATTTACAAAACATATGCTTCAGAACTGACACTGGAGACTCCTTCCATACATGCTAAATTTAAAAAATGTATTTTTTTAAAAACGCTGTCTTAAATAAAAGTCCCTATTTTAGAGGTTACTACAGAAACATTACATAATAGCACTGGCATAGTAATATAGCTACCGTGATTAGCTACTAAGATATAAAATTAATCAATCAGAATTGAGAATTCAGCAACACTGTGGTCTAGCAATAAGAAATGACGACTTGGACTGAAACAGGAAGCAAAAACACTTTACAGCACTGTAATAAACACCAATAATTTGCAATTCAGTCCATATATGATACTCGAAAACAGATTTTTTTGTGGTTTGCTGAGGAACATTGTTTCAAATAAACCTAATACGGATGCTAGATCAGCACGTTCCACCAGTCTGTCTTGTTTAAGAGCTGAAAGTTTAGTCAAGTCTGTAGTTGAAGTATGCAGTAAGTCACGCTGAGTGCTCATTTCCTCACAGGAGGCTGCGGCGCCGCACGGCAATAATTCATTCAGTCCCTAGCAGGACGATCGCTGTGTTCAGTGACTAGGGCTTTTAACGGAAGAACCCTGTCACTGAGGATCTGTCTGCATCCTCGCATATTTTACAGCAGCCTAATGCATGACATGACGGTTCATCCTGCCTGAATTAAAAGGGTCTACACTACAGAGACCGGCTTCATTACATAATACCGCTGACTGGCTGATGGTGGAACAACAAACAGCTTATCGGGGATATAAATAAAAAGAAGACTAAACTAAAGGGTTTAGTTACAATTTACAATCAAGGAAAAGTGGAGCTAGAAGGATATAGCGGAAAAATCAGTGTCGCAGATCCCTAAGCATATGCTGTGTCTGGGATAGTCAGTCCCTACAGGAATTTGTGGGGTTTTTTTGTCTGTGATTTTGTTTGATTTGCAACTTTTTTAGTAACCTGGGATGCTTTATTCAAATTTTGCCCCAAATTTTTTTAGAGCTTTTTATCTGGAAAACTGGTGAAATCACGAGCACAGGATTCTTCTACTCCTACCAGTGAAGACACACATGTAATGACTTTCGCTGAGAGTTCTTCATAGTACTCATGTTCCAAACACATGACTGGAAGACAGTTTGGGCTGAATGGGTGTTGTGATGACGTCACATGACACGTCTCTGAACAAATCTGTGGAGAATCTGCTGTAATTGCAAAAGAATTCCAAGCTCCAGAGAAAGTCTGGGAACGCAAAATCACCAAACCCTGGAGGAAGTTTCTTTTATTGTTGTTGACAAGATAGATTCAACAAGCAGACAAAACAGAAATTCAAACCTAAAACTTCTAATCTGGATTTGAGTTTGTATTTGATATGTAGCTTTGGTTAAACTTTACACACTTCACGGTGCACAATGCAGGAACTACGGTACACATCAGCCGAGACACGATCGACCATCTACCAACCTAGCAAAATAACTGATGTGCAAAGACGTCTAGTAGGCTAAGTCTTCCACACCAGACAGATTGCATTTAACCAGGAAAAAAATGTTGATTTTGTTTGAAGTTGTTGAAGGAGTCTCAAGTGTCGGTGCTTTGTAACCAACTTGCTTCAAGTTTACGTCATTTTTATGAAATTTCAGCAAAAATGGGTGAGGGATTTGTCTCTCCCCAACATTAAATGTAACTATAAATGGATAAAAAACAAAATATGACATGCATTATACGTTTTGTATAAGAGAAATAACTCTCTCGGTAGAGTGCTGTTACATGAAATAAATCAATAACTTCATCATGCACATCACTGATTATTTTCCAAGTTTTTTATCCCTTTTATACGCAGCAACTGTAAAGCAAAGAGCAACCCAATGGAGAGAACCTTAAAATCTGATTAAATAAAATACTGTAAAACATATACATGACATTCTAACCTCAAGACATATTCATTATTATTTAAATGATTTAAATATCAAACACCTGCATGCTAAAATATTCACGTTCCGTCCTCCTGAGGAGCGGGAGAATAAAAACCATAGCACACTTTGGTGAAGCCGTTGAGAGTAAAGCACTTATGCAAAGTAATTCTCCGTTCTCTCCGTTCGGCCGCCTCAATCCTCCATCAGATGAGAGTCTAAATGGATGCTGGAGCTAAATAAAGAACGTCAAGATTCTTTCTAATTACATCAGCTCTGATTTATTTAAACATTTTTACACCCCGTCTCCCGTTCCCACCGCAGTTAGCCTTGGGGATATTTGCGATGGCACGATTTAGTGCTCAGAGACACGATTCGTCTTCGTTTCTGGGCCTCGAGCTGCTTTATTATGCAGAAAATCTTCTGGTGTTTCAGTCAAGAAGCACAAAGAAGCAGCATAATGGCGCATAAAAGCAAGGAGAACCAAGCTAGCTGGTATCTAAATATTCGGATAAATCTCTGATCCCAGTCTGATGTGTCTGATCAATGCGTATACAGTAGAGTTTATTTTAAAAATCTGTGAATTTGTTGTTGATTTGTTTTGTATAGTTTTAATTAGTATTCCGTTTGGTTTCACTATCACTGAACCTCGGGGGGGGGGGGGATACTTACGCAAGATAGTGTAACACAGTCTTCTCTCTTGTCTCTGCAGTCGGCTACACCATGAACGATCTCATCTTTGAGTGGCAGGAGAAAGGACCTGTGCAGGTAGCTGAAGGACTCACGCTTCCTCAGTTCATCCTGAAGGGCGAGACCGATCTCAGATACTGCACCAAGCATTACAACACAGGTCTGAACCCCAGTTCTGCACCCACAACAGCACAAAAACACCATAGCTAACACAAACTGATTACCCACACATAAAATATTTCCCTGTGTGATGATAAACTCCGGCTAAACAGAATCCTGGGTTTGTGTAGTTCGAAGGTTTCACACTGCTCCTACTTTACCTGGGGTTAACACTCAATCCTGGATCTTCATTATCTGATGTTTCACACAAACCCTGCTGCAACCTTCATCTCATTTGCATATTTTATTAACAATCCTGATTGGATAAATCCATCAAACGAGCATTTTAATTAACGGCTCGTCTCACGCTTTCACTTCAGAGAGGAGAAAAAGTTCAGGTCTGTGGTTCTGCACTTGAGCAGGTTCTGTTATCTTTCACAGCTTTATCATCTTTTTAAGTTTGTTGTGAAGTTAACCAGCCGTTAATTCCGCTAATTTGTGTATTTTTCTCTCACACTTCCACAGCGCATGCTTCCGAGTGTTTTTCCACCTGACTCTCTCTACAGAGCTGTTTTTACCTTGTTCAGTGTTTCTACATCCTGGTTTTCACCTGATATGAGGTTTTCACACGCTGTTCAGGTTCTGATTGGGTGTCTGTTGCCTAGCAACAAGTCGTAATGTTCTAACAGTGCATGGTTTCACGCTGAACACGTTTAGCACCGCGATGTGGAGTTTCTTAACCCCAGAGCTTCTACATTACACACCTGAAACCTTCCTCTACCCCACGGGTAACAGCAAGGATTTGGGACAGTTTGGGTAACAGATGAGAAGGTTGTGAGCTTGAATCCCAGCACTAACACTGTATGGTCAATGCCTGAGACCAATAACACTCAACTGCTTAGTTCTGCATGAATTGTAAGTCACTTGACTACAAGGGCTACATTTCCTGAAATAAGGATTTAGTAACTTAATTACATTTTAGTAGAGAAAATAAAAGCACAGGATAATTGTGTGGGGCTCTGCAGAAAAGGGTCAGACATCAACAATATATAAATTCTGAAAAACAGCCAGAAAGAAGGAAAATTGAGATTTTCCACCAAAAATATTGACCTCTCAATTGTAATTGTGAACGTAAGTCTGTTTAAAAATGATGAGCAAATGTTTTTGTATAGGCTTGTTTAAGCTGAACGATAAAAACAAGATTGTAAAATCAGTCATTGTGTCTGAAGACGTCTCAGACCCTCATCAGGAAGCTAAATGTAGACGTAAGCCTCAATGTAATCAGATGGCAAACTGTCTGATTGTCCTGCATCATCGCTTCCTCATCAAAAGAGCTGCTACAGAGGAAGAGACCAGTACAGAGAAAATGTTCCAATGACCTAATTAAAGACTTGACAAGAACAGAAGCGAGAGAATCTATCAGCCATCGTTTTAGGAGAGACAGATGCAGTTGAGGGTTATAATCAAAGTAAGAATTAAATTAATTAATTAATTTGTTGCTTTTGTAAACTTAACATTCTTTGACAGTCAAGTTATTTTTTAACTCAGTCCCCTCCAGGAGTTTGTTTTATTTATTTATTTATTTATTTATTTATTTATTTTTTGTTTATTTATTTATTTATTTATTTATTTATTTATTTATTTATTTTTTGTTTATTTTTTGTTTATTTGTTTATTTATTAATTAATTATCATATTGTTATGGCAAAAATGCTAAATTTTTCCCAATTTTGAAAGATTTTTTTTGTTTAGTTTGCTTTTTTAAAGTTTATTTATTTATTTATTTATTTGTTTATTTATTTATTTATGATTTTTTGTTTTTTAGGGGTTTTTAGTTTTGTTTTGTTTTTTCCATTTATTTATTTGAGGTTTTTTTTGAGGGATTTTTTTCTTTGTTTTTTTGAATCTGTGAAATCATTAGCTCAGGATTCTTGTTTTAATCTCCTACTCACGTTCTACTCACGTGGCTGGAAGAACGTGATGAATATGTCACACGCCGCATCTTGGCTCAAATCTGCAGAAAATCTTAATTTCCTCTGAATATTATGGAGCTGGGTCGAATTTGCGTTTATTTCTGCAGTAAATCCTGTAGGGATTGATAAGTTTGCTGGGTTCTAAATGTAGAGGTGGGCGTGGCGTCTTTTCAGTCAAATCTTTAACTGTGAAATCTTTTTGATGTTAATGCTTTAAAATACCAGAAATTTCTCAAAACAAAAAAAACAATCCATTCAGGTAGGTATTTATTGAAGAATTGTCAAATAAAATGTGTTTAAAAGTTTTTCCCGGGCTGCCACACACACACACACACACACACACACACCTGATATCTCTCATCACATCTGTAACAAAACATCAGCATTTTTGCCACTTTGACTTGATGCTCAGTGATTGCAGTGAGATGGAAAGATATCTCCATGATGACTGAGGAGCTCTTTATCTCCACACAGCGGGACGTTTTCTGTGTGCTGCCATGACCGAGTTAGTGAAAGTTAGCAAAGTGAGAACTCATCAGGAAATAATGGATTTCTGCTCCGTGTTGCACCGTCAGCCTCGTGACTACACACATCACCGGGGCCGCTTCAATAATTCCTTTAGTCTTGAGCTCTTTAAATAAAATGGAAAGTGATTTAGAGCCATGGGCAGAATTTAATAAGCTCCAGTGACAGGATCTTTATTTCACAGGAACTTTTAGGATAGTTCTAATAGGAACTATTAAATTATTGAACCTTATTTTCTTTATGAAACTTTTATAGAGTTTGCAGTAGTCCATGGTTATAAAATGTTGATTGTGAAAGCATGAGATACGTTCATGAAGAGGCTAGCAGGTTGGTTTATAACTGGACCATTTTAAAACCCAAAGATAAGGACAAGGCTTGTTGAGCAAAATGTCATGCACTAACTGTCCGATCAGCTAGCATCCGATCAGTTACTGTAGCATTCAATCGACTGGTATTCAAGCAAATAGTATCTAATCAGCTAGTATCCAAACAGCTAGCATTCAATCAGCTACTATCCAATCAGCTAGTATCTGAATAGCTAGCATCCAATCAGCTTGCATCCAACAGCTAGTATCCAATCAGCTACTATCTAATCAGGTAGTAGCTGCACAGCTTGCATCCCACAGCTAGTGTCCAATCAGATAGCATCCAATCAGCTAGAATCTGAATAGCAAGCATTCAATCAGATATCATCTAATCAGCTTGCATCCAATCAGCTGGGGATTTTTTAAAGGGGAAAAATGATATCTCAGCGGTTGGGTTGTCTCACATGGCCTGGTTACTGGTACAGATGGGTGAGTATTTCAGAAACAGCTGAAGTGAGTTGTTTTGTTTTCCCACAACAGTCTCTAGAGCTTACAGTAAAGAAAGGTGCAAAAACACATCCAGTGAGCTGCAGATCTGTGGGAGGAAACACACTGATGACTGAACTGGGAAAGAAACTCCTGACTGGTTCAACCTGACAGGAAGTCTGTAGTAACTTAAAGGTAAGGTAAGAGAGGAGCAACGAGGAACGAGGACATTTATACATAACCTTCCTGGAGAAGGAATATAAATGGAAAACAGTATAGAAACATAGAGGGAAAATGATAAAGTTTAAAGTTACTATCTATAACATTTATCCCTAATGAGAAGCCTGAGGTGATGGTGGTGAGGTAAAACTCCCTGAGGTGATATGAGGAAGAAACCTTGAGAGGAACCAGGCTCAGAAGGGAACCTCATCCTCATTTGGGTGACACTGGACAGTAAATAATGTAAATGTCCTTTCTTCAACAGCAACCTAGTGCTCCTGAGGAACTAATAGGTCAGTGGAGGTTCTGAGCTCATTATAGACTTTACACTAACAATGAGGTGGATGAGCTACAACCAAGAATAGGAATCTGAGGCTGAGCACAGGATCATAAAAACCCGACTGTTAAATTGATATTATCCAACAGACCCTAAGCCGTAAACATTCGCCTCTGACACACATCCGGCATTTCATTTATAAAATCAATCCTCTGTTGATTGATTATTTTTAGTCAGATTTGCTTTTCAGCGTGCCCTTTGTCCTCGTATCACTAAATCTATCCAAGTTCTAATTTCTATCTGGCCTGAAATCTTCTCCCAACTTCAGAGGTTATTATCAGTTATAAAGACTGTGCACTGGAGCCTGTCATATTATAATAAATAAATTTGCGACATTTGCGTAGTCATTATTAAAAGTTAAAAAAGCATATTGTTACAGCTTTTTCTTTAAAACATTACTATCTTAAAAAAAATAATTATAAGGAATCATTTCTAACTTATTCATTATTTATTGCCATGTAAAAATTTTAATATACACCGATCAGGCATAACATTATGACCACGTCCTGCACTGTGTATTCTGACCCCTTTCTATCAGAACCAGCATTAACTTCTTCAGCAGTTTGATCAACAGTAGCTCGTCTGTTGGATCAGATCACACGGGTCAGCCTTCACTGCCCATGTGCATTAATGGGTCTTGACCACCCATGACCCTGTCTCCGGTTCACCACTGTTCCTTCCTTGGACCACTTTTGATAGATACTGACCACTGCAGACCGGGAACACCCCACAAGAGCTGCAGTTTTGGAGATGCTCTGATCCAGTGGTCTAGCCATCACAATTTGGTCCTTTTTCAAACGCGCTCAAATTCTTACGCTTGTCCATTTTTCCTGCTTCTAACAACAACTATGAGGACAAACTGTTCACTTGCTGCCTGATATATCCCACCCACTAACAGGTGCCATGATGAGGAGATCATCAGTCTTATTCACCTCACCTGTCATCGTTTATGTAATCGTTTATGAATACAGGATGATGTTGGTTGCACAAACTTTCACACTCAAGTATTTTCACTTCTGAGCAATAATTAATGAATATATATATATATATTTGTTTGTTTTTTTTGTTTAATGTGAAAAAAATGAACCTGTGTGTGTCACAAGGTTTTATCTTGTAGTAACGTTTGTCTGGTTTCCTGCAGCTTTATTTTAAAACTGAACAAAAACATAATGAACTTTAAAATAAAATTGCTTTCCTGAGCTTAATGAGGTTATGGTTAGATTTAGGTGTAGCTAGAATTAATTAGGCAAATGTGTATTGCATTAATTAGAAAAATGACAAGTGTGTGTGTGTGTGTGTGTGTGTGTGTGTGTGTGTGTGTGTGTGAGAGAGAGAGTGAGAGAGACACTGAAACAGTGGTGGCTTGTTCCCTGTAGTGTGGACAGAATGATTCACACATCTCTGACAGATCAGACGTCTCACGGTGGCTGTACCGGGTCTCTGAGGAACCCTAAAGAGACGCCGCTGTCAGTCTGAACGCTCCTGAGAAACATCTCCCACTTAAATGAAACCGCTATTGTTCCCTGAACGCTGTATTGATATCGATCCTGCACAGAGACATCATACGAAAAAAACCCAGCTAATTTATTACTGTGGTTCAATATAGATTGAAGAAAAACGACATGGTCCTGTTACACAGGTCTGAAATAAATGCTCTGAAGGATGTGTATGTGGTATGCGATGTCTGTAACACACAAACACACACTGATGAATTATCAGCATGCACCACCAGTGTGTTGGTTTGACCCCTGGAAGAATCTGACCAGTGGAAATTATGTATTTTTCATGTCTGAATATTAAACAGGAAACATGGCGAAAGCTAGAACACACTTGTCAATTCCTGTTTCCCTCATGGTTCATAGTTAAGTTTACCTGTTTTAAGTTTCTTTCTGGTTTCTTTCTGGTCTTTCCTCATGCGCTGTCCTCGTGGCACAGTGTACGTTCCTTGTGCCTGTGTCCGAGGCATTAATGAGCCCTTTGTTCTGTCTTCTGTGACTTTCCAGACTGTAGCCCGTTCCTGGCCTCCAGATTACCCAGTTTCCAGATTGAAGCCTGTTCCTTACGGATGGACAGATAGATGGATGGATGGATGGATGGATGGATAGATAGATAGATAGATAGATAGATAGATAGATAGATAGATAGATAGATAGATAGATAGATAGATAGATAGATAGATAGATAGATAGAGAACATTCCTTGTGCCTGTGTCCGAGGCAATACTGAGCCCTTTGTTCTGTCTTCTGTGAAGATTACCCAGTTTCCAGACAGTAGCCTGCTCCTGACCTCAAGATTGCCCAGTTTCCAGACAGTAGCCTATTCCTGACCTGCTTGTCACTTTTTGTTTCCTGGTACTGGACTAATAATGTAGAAGCCCAGCTGCTCCTGTGTCCTTTGCCTGCTGTGTTTCACATGACGCCTAATAGCAAATGACAAGCTTAGCAGATTTTTCTGCTAATATATACTTGTAAAAATCTGAATTAGAATCATTTCTACTGCATGATAATCTTAGATAGATAGATAGATAGATAGATAGATAGATAGATAGATAGATAGATAGATAGATAGATAGATAGATAGATAGATAGATAGATAGGTATGTGGGAGGTTGGGTTGGATGGATGGATGGATGGATGGATGGATAGATAGATAGATAGATAGATAGATAGATAGATAGATAGATAGATAGATAGATAGATAGATAGATAGATAGATAGATAGATAGATAGATAGATAGATAGATAGATTGTAGCCTGTAGTAAGTCACATAAATGTTATAGCTTCCCAACTTTATTTTGTGAGGCTGTGTTATTATTATCATCCTGCATCAGTGTGTGTGTGTGTGTGAGTGTGTGTGTGAATGAGTGTGTGTGTGTGTGTGTGTGTGTGTGTGTGAGTGTGTGTGTGTGTAAAACTAATCATCAAGATTAATAACACATTGACTAATGAGTAACAGCTAATGAGCTTTAAGAGTGATGCCTTTAATGGACCTAATTATTGACCGTGATGTCTTTCCCTCCATCTCCATTTCTCTCCCTCGCTCTGTTTTTTTGTTCTCTCTTCACCTCTTTTTATTCCTCCACCTCCTCCTCGTATAGTATATGGTCTGTTTTATCGCTTGACCCAGACGGAAAAGACGATGCTGACCGAGCAATGAGGTGTTATAGGATGTGTGTTTGAAGCGTTAGGACATTACAGTGTCTTTGTGTGTTAATTCTGTGCGGCGTTGTCTTTATCTAGGACAGCTGGCTGAAAATGTGTCACTCTAATCTGCGCTGCCAAAAAAGATGATTTCTTTCACAGAGGAAGTCATTTAAGACTCATCCAGCACCACAAGAGCCTTCCTTCATGCTTCTTTGGTGCACAAGTGATTCTTTATTTATACACTCCTCATTTACACTGCCGCCATCCAGAAGCTCGTACCGACTCATTTAATCAGTTTCTCTTTTTGTTGCACTTCTCTGGGAAACTTCAGTGAGGAAAGTTCAGTTTTTTAAACATTACAACACCACAGCGCTCTTACGATTCTCCAATTCTGTTCGGTCGGGGAATTTTCTAGAACAGCAGATGTGACAGTAGTGCAGCTGCAATACCACGGGTTTATTAGTATTAATGCACTTGTTCTAATACTACATCGTTTCTATAGCAACAGCTCCCTCAGATATTACCATTCACACACAATTCAATTTAATTCAATTCAATTTATTTTTGTATAGCGCTTTTAACAAAGAGCATTGTCTCAAAGCAGCTTAACATGAGAAACAGAACCCGGCTGGAGCTGGTCCATCTCCGGATGCCACTGGAGCCGGCACAGTCTCTGTATGCCTCGGGATGTGTAGAAGAAGGGAAACAAGGGAACAGCATTAGCATAGCTGCTGTTCATAATATTAGCAGTACTAGATGATAATGTGTATTTAATCAGATGTACTGGAGCACAAGGTTATGGGAAGTGTTAGATGTATGCCTGGCTAAAGAGATAAGTCTTTAGTCTACGTTTAAACTGGGAGACTGTGTCTGAGCCCCGAACACTGTCAGGAAGACTATTCCAAAGTTTAGGAGCTAAATACGAAAACACTCTACCCCCTTTTGTGGACTTCGATATTCTGGGAACTACTAGAAGTCCGGAATTTTGCGATCTTAAAGAGCATGGTGGATTGTAACGTGTTAGAAGACTGGAGAGATAGGTGGGAGCTAAACCAATTAGAGCCTTGTACGTGAATAGAGCTAATTTATAGTCAATTCTAAACTTAACAGGTAGCCAGTGCAGGGATGATAATATTGGGGTTATATGATCAAATTTTCTTGATCTGGTAAGAACTCTGGACTAACTGGCTGCATTCTGGACTAACTGTAGCTTGTTTTTGAAGATGCAGGACAACCACCTAGTAATGCATTACAGTAGTCCAGTCTGGAGGTCAGGAATGCATGAACTAGTTTTTCTGCATCAGATACAGATAAAATGTTTCTAAGCTTGGCAATATTTCAAAGATGGAAGAAGGCTGTTGTCCTTCTAGATGCAAGCTGAATTGCGAGAGCTTCTGTGTACTAGTTTTTGGGCCAATAAGTAATATCTCTGTCTTATCAGAATTTAGTAATAGAAAATCATCCAAGCTCTAATATCTTTAATACACTCAGTTAGTCTAGACAAATTAGGTATTTCATCTGGTTTTGATGAGATATATAACTGGGTATCATCGGCATAACAATGGAAACTAATCCCATGCCTTCTAATGATGTTACCCAATGGAAGCATGTATACCGAGAAAAGCAGAGGTCCTAAAACTGACCCTTGTGACACCCATATTTCACTGGCACTACACTGGACAGTTCTCCATTTAAATCTACAAAGTGGTATCGATCAGACAGGTAGGATCTAAACCATTTTAATGCCTGTCCCTGCATGCCTATGTGATTTTGTAAGTGATCTATGAGAATATTATGATCTATAGTGTCGAATGCAGCACTAAGATCAAGCAGGACTAAAATCAAGATGCAACCTTGGTTCGAAGTTAAAAGCAAGTCATTTGTGATTTTAACTTCCTGCAGTTTCTGTACTATGATGGGGACTAAAACCTGACTGAAATTCTTCAAGGATTTTGTTTTCCTGTAGGAAGGAGCATAATTGGGCTGACACCACATTTTCTAATATTTTTGATATAAATGAAATTTGAAATCGGTCTGTAATTTGATATTTCATTAGGGTCTAGTTTCGATTTCTTGAGAAGAGGCTTAATAACTGCTAACTTAAGAGATTTTGGGACATGGCCTAGATATAACGAGGAATTAATAATATTGAGAAGAGGCTCTCCAGCTGCATGTATCACTTCTTTCAGCAATCTAGTTGGAATTGGATCTAGCAAACACGTTGTTGGTTTAGCCGTGGTGATAAGTTTAACTAGCTCTTCCTGCCCTATGCTGGTAAAGCATTGTAGCTTTAAGTGTGGAGCTATAGGCTGGTCTGGATCACTGGATGCCATCAATGGTTGAACATCCAATATTTTGTTTCTGATACTATCAATTTTTCTAGTGAAGAAATTCATAAAGTCCTCACTACTAAACTGTGCTGAAATACTCTCTCCAGAAATCTGATGTTTTGTTAGTTTAGCCACTGTTCTAAATAAGAATCTGGGATTGTTCTGGTTTATTTTTATCAGTTTGCTCAGATGTTCAGCCCTAGCAGCTTTTAGAGACTATCTATAGTTGGCCAGACTGTCTTTATATGCAATTCTAAAAACTTCTAATTTGGTTTTTCTCCACTTTCCCTCGAGGTTACGGGTTGCTCTCTTGAGGGCGTGAGTATGACTATTGTTGACTACCAAGTTTATAACGTGGAGAGACATGTCTAGTATGTTCTACAGGTAGAGTGTACACTAAGAGGTGATGGTCTGTGATGTCATTGCTTTGAGGTAGAACGGTTATATCAGAAATATCAGTCCCATGTGATATAACTAAGTCTAGTGTATGATTAAAACGATGAGTTTGTCTATTAATGTTTTGTTTAACCCCAAAAGAATTTAGTAAATCTATAAATGTGAGTCCTAACGCATCGTTAGCATCGTCTACATGAATGTTAAAGTCTCCTACAATTAACACTTTGTCAAAACTGATCAAAAGATCTGAGAGTAAATGTGAAAACTCATTAAGAAAAACACCGTAGGGCCCCGGGAGTCTATACACGGTGGCCAGAGCAAGATATAGTAGGGATTTTTTATGTATGTCTGAGAGTGCAACATTAAGGACAAGCACTTCAAATGAGTTAAACCTGGGTCCTGTTTTCTGAGTAACGGTAAGAGAATTATTATTGATGGTTGCAACACCACCACCACGACCTGTCTGACAGGGCTCATGCTTATAGGAATATCCTGACGGAGTAGACTCATTTAAACACAAAGCTAAACCAAATTCACATTTTTTTTGGTCATGCAGGATCATACACAAATGGAAAATAGAATAGAATTAAATTAGATTGAATTCATTTAAATTAGATAAAATTTCCTAACTGGATAAAGGAATATAAATGTAATATATTTTTAGAAATAAAAGTTTTTCTTAAATCTCACTAACCACATATTCCTTTATTTACATGGCGTCAGACCTGTAGATTGTGTTCCTAGAATTATTCATAGCACAGGACAAGGAATTTACAAGGCATTACAGTGGAACCTCTGCATATAAATGCCCTCCCTTAGGAATTTTCAAGTTTTGCAAGATATTTGCATCGGCATACGAAGCATTTTCGGCATACAAACAAACCGAACCAAATGCTGGCTAAGTCGTGCATATGTCCGGGAGCCATTCAAAACTTAGCGTCAGTGGAAAGCCAAGCGAAGCCAACCAAGTGAGTTTACGAATTGTTTTTCAGTCAGAGAAAGCTGTTTGGAAAGAGTCAACCAACGATACCAATGCTTCCTTCAGCATGCATTCAAAAGCTAGGTGATTTTTCAGGGTTTTTTTTGTTGACAGATTGGGGAAGTAGGCAGTCTGTTCTATTTTTAGCCCAAGCTTGGTGGCACGACTTCCTGTGAAGAGCCTTAACATGGAATGCTTGGTAGTTCTTTGTAAGTAGCCATACAGTTTACATACGCTTCGTATTGGTGATATTTTTGGGGCAGCTGGAGCGGATTATCTGCATTTACATTATTTCTTATGAGGAAATTCATTTCACAATACAAATTTTCCCCTTAAGAACTCGCCTCCAGAACTAGGTGTATTATAATAATAATCAATGAATATATGATTTATAGAAATTGTTAATGCAGTACACTTTCAGTTATCTTTCTGTCTCTCTCTCTCTCTCTCTCTCTCTCCATCTATCTCTCTCTGTCTGGCATCTTCTAGCACACACCCAAGCCACTTGTGTTTCAGATTGATTGACATTGTGCCTCAGCTTGATTGAAATCACTTAACCTCTAGGCCGCTCTGCATCTCAAGTGGGAGTCAATAAGTCGATGCTTGACGTGGGCCATTTTCCATGTCAGTGATGCACATAGGAATTGTGTCAGTCAAATGGAGCAACGGAGCAATCAAGATGAGGAAGTCACATGCCGTCAAGCAGGAAACAACAAGGAAATTTCTTCATAGCCAAGTAGCATGGAGCTATCAGAAAAAGGAAGGATTCATTTACTTAACCAGTAAATGCATGGGATTGGCTATAAGATAAAAACATTGGACTGAATAAATGATAAACAGTTTTTTTGTAGAACATATAAGGTTGAATATATGTGATGTGAAATTTGCACATTGAATATATGTGATGTGAAATAATTTTCCACGTCGAAAATCTGGGATTTATTCCCGAACAGAACTTTTTTATAATTTGAAACATTCAAAACAGAAAGAAGAAATCTCAAAGAAAGACGTCTTGAATATTTAATATTCTTGCTTCTGCATTATCTCTACCTCCTTGTTTAAATGTAAGCAAATGATATTGTCCATGTTAACCGCTTGGTACAAAAGCTCAATTTTTCCTCATGTCTAAACTCTTCTACTGAAGCGTACGCATACGATCAGATGACATTCAGATTGATTTGATCGAAAAATGGATCAGAAGGTTTTGCACAAATCTTTGGAGTCAGGCAAAAAATAAAAATGAAAGAAAGAAAGAAAGAAAGAAAGAAAGAAAGAAAGAAAGAAAGAAAGAAAGAAAGAAAGAAAGAAAGAAAGAAATGGATGAATTAAATACTAAGAAATTCTGAAACTCATGTCAATAATTTCAAAAATTCTAGTTTTTAAAAACTTTATGGTATTTGATTAGAAAATATTGGAAATAGAAGCTCTGATTTTTCGGCTGCAGTGTAAATAATTATGAATATCATAAATAATCATCCTTCAAGTAGATAAAGCAGTGTCTAGTTATGGAATATTATAATGCAGAATAATAAAAGGGTTAATAATAATAATAATAATAATAATAATAATAAATAATCTATTATTATTATTATTGTTATTATCATTAATAATAATAAATATAAATAATAATAATTATTATTATTACTACTACTACTACTACTAATAATAATAATAGTAGTAGTAGTAGTATTGAGTTTTAAATCAGATCTTAAACAATGCGGTATAAAATAAAAGCATCTGTAACTACTGTAATCTGTAAGTGAAATTATAGTAAAGTCTGTTAGCCAACATACAAAATCCCATTACTTATTTTTCCCACTCCTGGACTCCTGTCCTAATTGTCCTTGGAAGTGTGAAATATCTACGGGACATCACTGTCCACTTTCAGGTCAAGGATCTAAGTTTAACCTTGGCAGCAAGAAGCCTGTAATTGAAACATTATATTGTTTTCTATTCGATTTACACCCTCAATTACCAGGACAGGGTTATCTATAGATTTCTATGTAGCTGGCAGGGTAAAGGACTGAAGCTTTTCCATCTGTATGGAGCAGCTTGAGCTATTAAACCTGATTTGAATGTGAAATTAATTCTGAAATGAACGAGTTAATTCAGGAATAATTAACTCAATGTGACAAACGAAATGATGTTATAGGGAAAGAATCATTGAGAGGGTGTTGTAAAATAGCATTAGTGTTACCATCTTGAATTTGCACCCATCTGCACCCTTCGGCAGCAGACTAGCATCTACCTGAGTTGCCATAGCAACCAAGTAATGAGTAAACATTTAATGAATTTTAAACATTTTAACCTTAAGACACATTTTAACATTTAAAAATAGTTTTGAACATTTGAACCATGTAACAGTAAGCATTGTAACCTTTTCCAGATAACTGCTAATTTGCTAATTTTGTTTTCAGATTTGTCTCAGTTTTAACACTAATTCTGAAATACTAATAATAATCACAATAATTTCACTGTGTTTCAAAGTTGTTCTCTTCTCTACAGCTGTTGTCACAATATGTATTTATCCTGGTTTGAATTTATGTTGAGTCTGCAATACTCAAACTCTTAAGAACTTTACAACAAACTGCAAAACTTAACACTTTTTAACAGACTGCAAAACTTTATCATGTCACAACAGATTAGAAAATTGTAGTTACAGCGGCTTATACTACACAAAGAAACATTAGAACATAATGCAAAGCTTTACAACCATTTCCACAAACTTTATTACATAACAAAAAATTATTTTAAACTTTAGTGTAAACTTTAGCATAAACTTGGGTGTAAATTTTACTGTAAACTTGAGTGTAAACATTAGTCAACTTGAATGTAAACTTTAGTGCAAACATGAGTATGAACTTTTCTGTGAGCATAAACTTGTAAATTTTACTGTAAACTTGAGCGTAAACTTTAGTCAACTTGAGTGTATACTTTAGCATAAACTTGAATGTAAACTTTAGTGTCAACTTTTCTGTAAACTTTATTGTACTCTTGAGTGTAAACGTTATTGAAAATTTTAGTGTAAACTTAGGTGTAAACTTTAGCGTAAACTTGGGTGTAAATGTTAATGTACATTTGGGTGTAAACTTTACTGTACATTTGGGTGTAAACTTTACTGTACATTTTTTGGTGAACTTTACTGTAAATTGTAAAATTGGGTGTAAACTTTACTGTAAATTCTAGTATAAAATTTATCGTATATTGTACTGTAAATTCTAGTGCAAACTGTAAACTTTACCGTAAACTTTACTGTAAATTGTAGTGTAAACTTAAGTGTAAATCCTTGTGTAAACTTTATTGTAAACTTTACTGTACATTTCACTGTCAGCTTTATTGTAAATTGTACTGTAAACCCTATTGTAAACTCTAGTGTATACTTTACTGTAAATTCTAGTGTAAACTTTTTTTGTAAATGCTAGTAAGTCTGATCATTTTACGTAAAGTTTACAAGCTCATTGACATGACGTAATATTAAGCCATACATTGGTTCCAGGTGGTTGAATTAAGTAACATTAACTTAATTAACATTAATTAATTAGTTTTTGTTCATCCAACAAATTTTGAGTAAGGATTTTCAAAACCTTAAATAAAATCAAACCCCAAGTTCACACTTAGGTTGAGAATCAAACCCACAACTCTGGGGTTTTTTAACAGTCAGAATATCACTGCTCTTTTTTTTACCATACAGGGTTACATGTAACACTGTAGTTTTATTGTTTTATCCATCATTACCAACATCTTCATGAGATTTCAGCAGCATGTTAAATCCTGACTGATTTTCATGGTTTTGTGGCTGATACTGTGACTTACCCACCTCGTTCCTCACAGTGAGAGTTTTCAGCTCCTCCTTAAAGAAAATGTAATGCATAAATGGCCAATAGAGCTCATTAGGATTAATGAAGCCTGCATAAGCTAATAGTGTTGTTATTGTTAAATTTTCTGTAAACTTTACTGCAAACTTTACTGTAAATATTAGTGTAAAATTTACTGTAAATTCTGGTGTAAAGTTTATTGTAAGCTTTACGGCAAATTAAAGTTTACAGTTTACACTAGAATTTACAGTAAACTTTAGTGTTAACTTTACTGTAAATTTCAGTGTAAACTTTACTGTACATTTTAGTGTAAATTTTAGTGTAAACATTAGTGTAAACTTTATTGTAAACTTTACTGTTAACTTTACTGTAAATGTAAACTTTAGTGTATACTTTACTGTAAATTCTAGTGCAAATTGTAAACTTGGGCATAAACTTTACTGTACGTAACGTTACTAAATTGTAGTGTAAACGTAAGAGCATGTTAAATCCTGACTGATTTTAATGGTTCTGTGGCTGATACTCAGAAACTCCCACTATGTGTATTTAATTCTGCGGTACTTACCCACCTCGCGATTGTTCCTCACAGTGAGAGTTTTCTGCCCCTCCTAAGAGAAAGTGTAATGCAAAAAAGGCTAGTAGAGCTCATTAGGATTAATGAAGCCTGCATAAGCTAATAGTGTCTGTTCGTTTTATGGATCTGTTTTTATCACGCTCATCAATTTTAAACTAGCGCTGAGACAACAGTGTTAAAAAGATGGCAGGGAGTCCCAGTTGATCCAGTCTCAGATGTTCAGCGCTCAGATGTTCCTTGTCGTCTGACTCAGGCTTGAGCTTTACAAACACAGAGTTACAAACTCTGCATCAGAAATCCATTAGTGACAGAATGCCATGTCAGGCATTACTGAAAAGCTCGTCTCATGCTGCTTTTTGCTAATAGCTCTCCGCTAAGTGTAACGTTTGATCGATGTTATGACAGATACGTTATAAAAACATTTACAGCATGACATATTTTGTATCATGCCCCACCCAAAAAATTCCTGGTTTCCGTTTGGCTTGTAACTAATAAACTGTAACCATGACAACAAGCATCAATAACAGTTTAAGCTACGATTTATTCCCATTAGGAAATACAACATAGAAGCTGTGGTCTGGAAGTTGGCAGGATTTATGAGATTTTGTGTGTGTGTGTGTGTGTGTGTGTGAGTGAATGACCTTTCTCTTTTTTCATAATTAACAAGCTATAACGTGTCATTATTAAATGTCATCTTCCATAATTACTCCCTACCTGTCGTCCCCAGGAAAAGGTTTCCACGTTCTTCTCCTCGTTTCTGAGCCAAAGCCTTTTTCATTAAAGTGAGCTACATCAAGGCCAGAGTGGTGCAGTGATGTGTGCTCAGCTACACACACTGCTACACACACTGCTACACACACTGCTACACACACAACTACACACACTGCTACACACACAGCTACACACACAACTACACACACAGCTACACACACAGCTACACACACAACTACACACACTGCTACACACACTGCTACACACACAACTACACACACAGCTACACACACAGCTACACACACAACTACACACTGATGGCTTTGTGTTCTTCACCGCTGAGCCTTTTTTACTCCTCATATGCATTTCTGTGTGACTCGTCTGACCTGAAATACAAAAAAAACCTCAAAGTCTCACAACGAAATCAGACTCTTTTTTACAATTGTCTGATCTCTGTGCAGCAGCGAACACACACACACACACACACACAGCAGAAACACCAGTATTGCCATCTTTCATGTGTTATTCTACCTCATGTTTTGTTTTGTTTTTTCAATGTTCCTTTGTATCTCAATGCGGCAAACTGTGTGATAAAATTCTCAATTCTGATTGGTCAGAAGCTGCTGGTTAATTTTTCTATAAAAGCAGACAGCTCTGATGATGAGTGCATCTGCAAAACACAGGTACATTATATAAAGTGCTCGTTTTAATATTTCTGAAATTTGTATTTGTAGTGACAACATGATGACAGTGGAGTCTAAACATAAACAGATTAAAGATAGGTGTCATTTTTTAATTTGATGCAGTTTTTGGAGGAGAAAGGTGAGAGAGCTGGAGATGAAGAGAACACTGAGGAATCTGACAAAACAGAGAGAAATGTAGAGAAAAAAACATGTAGAGAAAGTTTGCTGATCAAGAAAAAAACATGTAACGTGTCAGTTGTAAGGGGGGAAACATGGATGGATGGATGGATGGATAGATAGATGGATAGACGGATGGATAGACGGATGGAAGGGTGTACAAATGGATGGATGGATATAGAGCTTGGATGGATGGATGGATGGATGGATGGATGGATGGATGGATGGATAGATGGATGGATAGACGGATGGAAGGGTGTACAAATGGATGGATGATATAGAGCTTGGATGGATGGATGGATGGATGGATGGATGTACAAATGGGTGGATGATATAGAGCTTGGATGGATGGATGGATGGATGTACAAATGGATGGATGGATATAGAGCTTGGATGGATGGATGGATGGATGGATGGATGGATAGATGGATGGATAGACGGATGGAAGGGTGTACAAATGGATGGATGATATAGAGCTTGGATGGATGGATGGATGTACAAATGGGTGGATGGATGGATGGATGGATGGATGGATGGACGGATGGACGGACGGATGGAAGGATGGATGGATTGATGAATGTACAAATGGATGGATGGATGGATGGATGTTTATTTACATTTAAGGGATTTGTCAGAAGCACTTATCCTGGATGACATGCTAAAGTGAAAGGTGTATTTGACAGTTAGCTCATTTCTACATACAGCTGAGCAGGAAAGGGTTAAGCGTCTTGCTCAGTGATCCAGCAGTGATAGCTCGGTGGTGCTGGGATTTAAACTTCTGCCCTCCTCTAAGCTCTAATCACAGCTCTGTACGATGAAAGATGAGAAATGTCTTTTGATAGCTGAATCCTCACTTCATCTCCTGCAGGAAAGTTCACATGCATCGAGGTGCGTTTTCATCTGGAGAGACAGATGGGTTATTACCTGATCCAGATGTACATCCCCAGTCTGCTCATCGTCATCCTCTCCTGGGTGTCCTTCTGGATCAACATGGACGCTGCTCCTGCTCGTGTGGCTCTGGGCATCACCACAGTGCTCACCATGACCACACAGAGCTCCGGCTCCAGAACATCTCTGCCAAAGGTCCAATTACCCCAGCAGTGCTCTAATAACTACACAATAACTTCATAATAACTTTCTAACAGCTTCCCTAATAACTGTCTAATATTAACCAGATATTAGTAACTTTCTAATAACTCCCTAATAACTCTTTAACCCTCTCTAATAACTGTCTAGTAATTCTAATAACCCTCTAGTAACTCTATTAGCTACATAATATTTCTGTAATACCACTCTGATAACTACATAATATTTCTCTAATGCCACTCTAATAACTACATAATATTTCTCTAATAATGCTCTAATAACTCCATAATAACTCTTTAACACCTCCCTAACAATGTTTTAATAACTCTCCAATATTTCTCTAGAAACTTTCTAATAACTTTCTAATATTAGTCAAAAATGTGTCACTTTCTAATAACTCCCCCAATTACCCCCTCTAATAACTCTCTAATATTAATCAGAAATTAGTAACTTTCTAATTATTCCCTAATAACTCTTTAATCCTTTCTAATAACTGTCTAGTAATTCTAATAACCCTCTATTAACTCTAATAGCTACATAATATTTCTATAATAATGCTCTAATAACTCCATAATAACTCTTTAACACCCCCTTAATAATGCTTTAATAACTCTCTAATAATTCTCTCGAAACTTTCTAATATTAGTCAGAAATTAGTAACTTTCTAATAACTCCCTAATAACTTTCTTACCCTCTCTAATAACTCTCTAACACATTCCCTAATAACCTTCTGGTAATTCTACAGTGACTCTCTAAAAAGACTGTCTAGTAATTCTAATAACCCTCTAATATCTCTAATAACTACATAATATTTCTCTAATAATGCTCTAATAACTCAATAATAACTCTTTAATACCTCCCTAATAATGCTTCAATAATTCTCTAATAATTATCTAGAAACTTTCTAATAACTTTATAATATTAATAAGAAATGACTTTCTAATAACTCCCTAATAACTATCTTACCCTCTCTAATAACCCTCTAACACCTTCCCTAATAAATTTCTCATAGTTCTACAATGACTCTCTAGTAACTCTATAATAATTCTCTAGAAACTTTCTAATAACTCTCTAATATTATTCAGAAATAAGTAACTTTCTTAAAGCTCCTTATATTTTACCCTCTCTAATAACTGTCTAGTAATTCTAATAACCCTTATTATTTCTCCAATAATGCTCTAATAACTCCATAATAACTCTTTAACACCTCCTTAATCATTTTTAAATAACTCTCTAATAATTATTATAGTAATTGTAACATAAATAATCTTTATGTGCTTAAAAGTATCTATGTGAAAGCAAATACAGAGTAGCATACACATTCAAATCCCATGAAAAAACATATGCGATAGGCTCAGATCTACTCCTCTGTGCAGTTGATGTGTTTGTATTGATCTGTGTGTGTGTGTGTGTGTAATTCAGGTCTCCTACGTGAAGGCTATAGATATCTGGATGGCCGTGTGTTTGCTCTTCGTGTTCTCGGCTCTTCTGGAGTACGCAGCGGTGAACTTCGTCTCAAGACAACACAAGGAGCTGCTGCGGTTCCGTCGGAGGAGAAAGAAGTCAAGAAAGGTGAGATAGCAGGGGATGGAGAGAACACTGATGATTCTGATGAAAGGTAGAGAAACATAAAAGAATGTAGAGAAAGCCTGAGGATCAAGAAAAAAACGCGTAATGAGTTGGTTCTGAGGGGGGAGAAAGATGGACGGTTGGATGAATTAATGGACGGATGGATGGATGGATGGACGGATGGATGTTGGATGAATGAATGGATGGATAGATGGATGGATGGATGGATGGATAGATGGATGGATGGGTGCATTGATGTCTGGATGATGGATGAATGAATGGATGGATGATGGGATGTATGGATGGTGGTTCTATTTTATTCTATATTATATTATATTATATGAATTGTCCCTTTAATACAGACTGAAGATCACAATGGTCAGAAGCTGTAAAACAAGAGAGTGTGTGTGTGTGTGTGTGTGTGTTTAAGAGGTGTTTGGTTTTATTCATAACAGATGTTTCTATTTTACTGTTTTATTGCTGCTATAGGCAGTGAATCTGCTCAGTTTTTACATCTATGGATTAACTGCATGCCATATTACTAAGCTCAAACATTAACCACACACACACACACACAAAAACACACAGGCACACATACTCTACCTTCATTATTATGGCTCATGTGAAGCACGTGCTCAACAACACTGCCACCTAAAGGCCATGGTGTGTAATGACAGCTTTCTGGCGCTAGATTCAGTTCTGCAGAGCACAGGGGTCACATCTTCTACCTCTTTTCTGTCAATCAGCTACATACATGTTAAAAACTTTAAGACTACAGTTAGATTCTAGGGAAAAAATATATCTCTGATGTTTAATCCAGTGATTAGCCGAGACACAGGAGCTACGAGGCTACAGTATCAGTGCTACAAGTCATTGAAGCTTACAGTCTGCAGTCTATAAATGACTAAATGTCACTAAATCACTAGGGATTAGTAGCAATGCTCTTACATGCAGAAGTCCTGTAGTTGTGTTTAGCATGGTGCGGATCTTTCTGCTCCATCCAGTACAGCTTGTACATTGTATGTTACTTCCTGGATTTGTGTTAAGTTAACTTGTAGATTCAGACAAAAGACAGTGTCTGTATGTTCAGCAGAAAAGTGATGAGGCTGTGACTTTGTACATCTCTTTTTGTTCAGTTAACCAAAGCACTAAGATAAAGACCCTGACATTCATTTTCTCATGTAGGATGTATTTTAAGCCAGCATGCATGATATGCACTTTCAGTATCACACCACAGTCAGGGGGTTTAATCACACTTCCTGTTTGGTTCTCGACTTTCTTCCTCATTTCACACATGTGAAGTCAGTGTGTTTCATGTTTTGTCAATGTGTCAATCTGTCATCAGTCTACTGCATGCTTTATTGTTTTGCTTGCTGTTTTGTTTTTGTCTTGTTTTTCTTCACTTCTGAATGCTGAAAGTTGTACAGTCGCACATCTGAGGAGGAAATCCCAGAATCTTTCCTCCGTGTGAATGGTTTAAGGAGTTTCGAGCGCACATACGGATATCAGGATCATGCTGCGGATCCCGTGGACGGGGTAAACACTGTGTCTCCCACCCTGACCCTATCCATCGTTTATGAGTGTGTCTGTGTTCCCATGAAACCCACATCACTTATATCCATCTATAATTATATTTAACTCTTTTTCCTTGATGCCTGTATTGGATGTGTCCATGTTCAGCACTGAATGTCTTTGGGGTCTACTAGGGCTGATATATCCACACAAATGTTTGTATCTTCAGAGTAAATGTTGATATCAAACCCATTTCTGCTCTCTGAGATGCTCCAAGTGCTTGTTCATCTAAAGAGCAGCTCAGATTTGATCTTCAACCAGTAAAATTCTGTGTAAGGTTCTCCAACAGAGGGAAAAACACACGTCTAAAACACACTGAAAGCCAACAGACTCATTTTATATCAGACTCACAGCCTGAACATCATTCATTTCTTTCTACTGGTTGAAAATATCCCATAAGTTGATACTGATAAAAAGGGTTAATATTGCGGTATGTTTGTTAAACCAAGTAATCACTTGCATTATAAACTCCTCTCTCCTGAAGATTTTGGGAAAGTTCACCTTGAAGCTTCACAGAGACGTTCCCTATATTAATGTTAAATAAACGTCTCTTCAGAGAAATATAAAGGATTACACACGTTTTAGTCCATTTGTAAATGAAACCTGATGTAACTTCTTGTCTAGGAAACCTCATGTAACTTTCTCTGGTTTTCTGGTTTCCTTTTCCAGTCCAAAGACATTGCATTGTAGGCTGATTGGCATCTCTAAAGAGTATGTGTAGGATAAACGTTACAGAAAATGAATGGATGGATGGATGAATAGATGGATGGATGGATGGATGGATGGATGGATAGATAGATAGATAGATAGATAGATAGATAGATAGATAGATAGATAGATAGATAGATAGATAGATAGATAGATAGATAGATAGATAGATAGATAGATAGATAGATGGAATTGTAGCTTTAACATACTTTCTTCTTTTGAAAACAATAACAGATGTGCAGTTGATTGTGAATTCTATGGTTTCGGAGAACTGCTGGGATGGATCACTGAGCTTCAGTCAGAGTACAGAGTGACTCAGGATTGATCGCTAGCAGAACATTCTGGTTCACGATCAGCAAGAAAAAGGCTGGAGTTAGCTTCATGGAAAGGAGAGTAGCTGGGCTTTCTTGTCTAGGAAGCTGGTGTTGAGGGACCAGCTGATGTTCTAAACTTGGGGAACACCAAGGAATCTGGTGCTTTTAAAAAAATCTCCACGATGTTCATTATAGAGTCCTGAACTCAACAACCATCTGTTTTGTTTTGTTCATGTTCAGAGACAGTTTGATGGCTCTGGCCATTTGAAGGGGGAAAAAATTGCCATCCGTGTCTTATGGACTTATACAGTAGAAACCCTTATTGGCATCACACAAGCATGAACATTAAATGTGTAGTAGTGTGAAAAATTCTTTCATCTGTGTGTGTATGTGTGTGTGTGTGTGTGTAAATTGTGTGTGTAGAAGTCTGTCTATTTCTATCTATGTCTACATTCTCCCTTCATTGAACCAGTGCTGAGCTTTTCACAAAAAGTCAAACATTCTCGGTGTTCATCCCCTTCCCAATATAGAAGAGGAATAACATTGCACCAAAGAACCAAACTAACACAACGCTAACCAGCGTAATGCTGCATAGTAAAAATAGAGTCGCTCGGTATAGCTGTGGTTTCTGTAAGTTTCACTGAGTAGCTGTTTCCTATGATAAAGAGAAGGAGGATGTAGAGGATCGAACAGTAACTAATGAGCTGCTGGAACATTTTCAACCCAATATACATTTCTCTTAAACAGTACTTATGGGAATAAAAACCCACAGATGTCTTGGAGGCTTGTGAAATGCAAATCAGTGACACTGCAGCACATTTGTCTCACAGTGAGGGGAAAAAAATGGCATTTCTTACTAATCACCATATTTATACAAGTGATTTAAAACCCTGAGTGTGCTGTAAAGTCTGTTTGGGAATTAATCTAAGACAATGGAGGAGATTTCATTTAATTTGATGAGTAATATTAAAGGAGAAATTCACGTCCAGAACAAAGATATATGAATAATTTCCTCTCCCCCTTGTCATCCAAGATGTTCATGTCTTTCTTTCTTTAGTTGTAAAGAAATGTTTTTTGAAGAAAACATTTCTGGATTTTTCTCCATATAGTGGACTTCAATGGTGCTCCTGAGTTTGACCTTCCAAAATGCAGTTTAAATGCAGCTTCAAACAATCTCAGCCGAGGAAGAAGGCTCTTATTTAGACAAACCATCGGTCATTTTCTTAGAAAAATAAAAAATTGTATACTTTTTAACCACAAAAGCTTGTCTAACGCTAACTCTGGGATGCGTGTCCACGATGCTAAGTAATAATGTCAGAAGGTCACACGTGAAGTAGGTGGAACCACAGACCCAGTGTTTACTAGTGTGGAGAATGAGGACTGCTCCGAAGTTGTTGCGTGTGAAATGACACAAAGTTATATGTACCTTTTTGTTAGTAAAGGGCGTTTGACTTATTTGCACTTCCTTGGTCTTTGCATGTTCGCTTTGTAAACACTGGGTCTGTAGCTCCGCCTATGTCACGCATGACCTTTTGACATGATTAAGTAGTATGTAGCATTGCGGACGCGCATCCCAGAGCTAGCGCTAGACGAGCTTTTGTGGCATCTCTAAAGTGTATGGGTTTTGTGTGTGTGTGTGTGTCCTGTGATGGGTTGACATCCCATTCAGGGTGTCCCCTGGGATAGACTCCAGGTTTCCCATGTATCATGTGTAGGATAAACGCTACAGAAAATAGATAGATAGATAGATAGATAGATAGATAGATAGATAGATAGATAGATAGATAGATAGATAGATAGATAGATAGATAGATAGATAGATAGATAGATAGATAGACGGACGGACGGACGGGTTGGTGGGTGGGTGGGTGGTTGGGTTTGACAGACGGACGGACAGATGGAGTTGTAGCTTTATCATACTTTCTTCTTTTGAAAACAATAACAGATGTGCAGTTGATTGTGAATTCTATGGTTTCGGAGAACTGCTGGGATGGATCACTGAGCTTCAGTCAGAGTACAGAGTGACTCAGGATTGATCGCTAGCAGAACATTCTGGTTCACGATCAGCAAGAAAAAGGCTGGAGTTAGCTTCATGGAAAGGAGAGAGCACCAGATTCAAATTCAAAATCTCCATGATGTTCAGTAGAATCCTGAACTCAACAACCATCTGTTTTGTTTTGTTTATGTTGGGGGGGGGGTGTGGCACCCTCGGTTTATGGAAATACAGTAGAAACCCTAACTGACTTAACACCAGCATGAAATGTGTAGAAGTGTGAAAAATTCTTTTATCTGTGTGTGTGTGTGTGTGTGTGTGTGTGTGTGTAAACTGTGAGGGTGTAGCTTGTCTAGTTCTATCCATGTCTACATTCACCCTTTATTGAACCAGACCTAACAGTGCTGACAGTTTCCTTTCATTTTTCTGTCTTAGAAAGATCTTTTCACAAAAAGTTAAACATCCTCTGTGTTCATCCCCTTCCCTAAAGACAGAACATCTTTGAGGAAAGACATTGCATCAAACAACCAAACTAATGCAACACTAACAGAGTCTAAGTGACAGAGAATGTAGAGGATCGAACAGAAGGATTTCCAGTGCAGTGTACAAGAGCTATTGTGTAAAAAGCATATACTCTGGGCTGCTTAGACTAGTTTACTAACTACCTTCATTAATCACACTGTGGGGACGTCAACTAGTTGGGTGATGGAAGAAAACAGCAAAGCAGATGGGAAATAATCAGCTAAACACACTTTATTAGTATGAAAATATATCAAATTAAATGAAGCCAATTCTACAGGAAAATGCTTCTTTTGCTTTAATGGACCGTTAAAAATTTGAAAACGCTTTGTATGAAGTTATACTTCCAACCACGCCCGAAGGAATTCCTTACCCATGTTATTATTATTGTCTGACTAACGCTGTGTGAAAGAGCGCTTTCAGAGCTGCAGTCCGATCCAACTCCCTTTAGCATCACATGCCTGCTCGGGGAATCCGATCCAGACTTTTTTTTGGACTTGAACATGGTGTTAAAGCTTCCCAGATGCTGCTGTAAATATTTGTAGATATAAGCAACAGACTTGGAGTGGAAGTAAAGTGGCATCAGAGTACTGAGGAGTCTGATATACAATTGTCCGGCCATGAGGGATTGAAGGGTTCGATATGGAAGGAGGGTGAGGAGTATGAGAGGTCAGTGGGGTTGTAGGGTCATCCACGCACCATGGTGGTGGCCTCGTTGATGCCGAATGTGGTGTAATCGTCTGTGATGGATGAAAGAGACTTCTCCAGGAAGTGAAGCGGCTGCTCGAGGTGCTCTGGATAGTCGCTTTGTAGCATGTGGTGAGGATAGAAAGAGCGATAGCTGGGTTTTCTTGACTACGAACCTGGAGGCGAAGCAACCAGCTGAGGTTCTCCGCCAGGGGAACACCCGGGGATTCGGTGCTCTTTACAATCTCCACAGAGGAGCCGTCAATTTTCATTGTAGAGTCCTGAAGTCAACAGCCATCTGTTTTGTTTTTGTTCATGTTCAGGGACAGGCTGTTGGCTCGGCACCAGTCCTTTAGACGCCGGACCTACTCTTTGTATGCTGACTTGTCAGTCTTGCTGATGAAACCCACCACATATCGTGTCATCTGCAAGCTACGTGATGTGATTGACTTGCCCTCTGCTATTTTGATGCAATCTGATTTTTACTCTTGAGCCTTGTAAGTCAGTGATTTTCAACTGTCAGTGGATAAATATTTGCAAAAAAAAAAGGAAAAGTGCAAACTTGGAACCAGACCCTGGACAGAATTCTGACCCAGGTGAAGGCCCTAGTATGAGTCATGGTGAGCTCGAGGAGGTACAGTGAAAGATCTTTTTTGTTTGGATTTACTTTTACTTGGAATCTGACTACAACAATTTTATTCTGCTTGGTGTGAGGAACATTGTCCTATATGGTTGAAATGACAATAAAGCTTCTTTGACTTTGACATTTTTGAATGGACATGAAATGTGTAAAAGTGTGAATCCCTTTTTTCTCCGTAAATATGATTTCTCTGAATATTAACCTCTCCTGCGGCTATTAACGACATGTTTACCCCAAGACTGTGTTTATAGACTGAGGAAGAAAACCTTTCTATTTCTCTGCCAGTACTAATCTATTCTGAAAAAAACCCCAAACCCCTGAGTGGTTCGATTCTATGTTCTTGCCCAATCATTTCCATACACAGAGCCTCGCGAATAAACATCTCTTTGTTGCAGGAATAAATTTTCCACAAGATTCATCCAAAATGCATTAGTCTAGAAGATGAATAGCTTTTGACAGATTCACAGTTTCCAATCTTAGATCTAGCTTACAACACGGGGGGGAGGGGGAGGGGGGGTGAAGGAAAGCTCTATAAAGAAAAGATTAGTGAGGAAGACTTAAGGTCGGGGAAACCTGAGATCAGGTTATTGTCAATGGTCAAAGGTCATACCGGGCATAAAGATGACTTAGAAGCCTGTTTGGTTCGGAGATGAGTTCAAGGTCTGGAAAGGTGTGTTTTGTGGTTACAGTGCATGTTTAGCTGTGTGTGTGTGTGTGTGTGTATGTGTGTGTTTTAATAAAGTGGTAAAGATTGCGTTAATGAATCTTCTGGCCATCTGCCAGATTACAGTCTTGGGATTTAAAGTCATATAAAGTCACACTGCTGGCTGCTTTCGATTCAGAGCAGGAGGAACATATGTACCGCATTACTCCAGTCTCATGAGTCCTGACATTAATATACAGAACACACTGCTAGAAAGAGAACGGAAAATGTCTTAAATGTACTGAAAATGATCAGATGTTTCGCAGAAATAAAGATGATTAAACCTATTTTTAGACACGTGGAATCGATTAAAGCCTCACAGCACCAGAGACACTGCTGTCCTCTTAGAGGTCTGCGATGTTCTGCTAGTTTTAGTACCAATTGTGTCGTGTGTGTTAGAGGACAGGAGACTTTTCCATCACTGAATTAAAATTTGAGCCATAAAATGTCAATTAACACTTGATTAATTCTATCTCTTATTTTCTCTTATCTCTCTCTCTCTACTATTTTCTCTTCACCCTGCATTTGTCTCTTTTTTCCTCCATGTTTTTTCTTCTTTGTCTCTCTCATGCTTTCTGTAACTTTCTGTATCTTTTTTTCTCTATGCATGTTTCTCTCTCTCTCTTTTTCTCTCTCTCTTTTTTCTCTCTCTCTCTGTGCTGTTCTCTTCATTCTCTCACTCTCTTCATTCCTTCTGTCTCTATTGTCTCTCTATTGTCTCTCTATTGTCTCTCTCTCTCTCTCTCTCTCTCTCTCTCTCAGGAGGACGAGGTGCGTGAAAGTCGTCACAGCTTTGCCCCTAACGCAGGGAAAGACGTCCCGATGGCCAAATCCACCAATAACGCGGCCTCTAACTCGCTCCAGGCCCAGACAAGTGCTAACATGGCTAACAAGAGTCCAGAGGAAATGAGGAAGATCTTCATCGACCGCGCCAAGAAGATCGACACCATATCACGCGCCGGGTTTCCTCTGGCCTTCCTCTTCTTCAACATCTTCTACTGGGTTCTGTACAAAATCCTACGGCACGACGTCCACAAGCCCTAAACACGGAGCCTGGCCGGGTGGGCGGAGCTTCAACCTGATGGACAGCTACATATGTGATTATATATTATATATACATACATGATATGTACTCTACTGTCGTCATGGAGGCCAAGAAGCGTTACAACGACAACATGGACCACACGGTCACAACAGGCACACACTATGCAACTGAGAGACATCATGGAGCAACACACACACACACACACTCAGTCCCCTCCCTCGAGTCTCCCTGGATCTCACGTTTTGCTCTTGCCGTCTCTCTCGTGTCCTACAGCCTTTTACTGCCAGTTTTGTGTTTTAATACAATATAATAAAAAATAAAAGCTTAAAGAAGTTATATAAAAGACATAAAATAAAATAGATCAATAGAATCTTTTTCTATGATTATGAAACCATTTTATACTCCAAAGACCAGAATCATCCCCAAACGCTTAAAGGATTATTATTATTATTATTATTATTATTATTATTATTATTATTATTATTGTTGTTGTTGTTGTTGTTGTTGTTGTTGCTGTTGTTATTATTATTATTATTATTATTATTATTATTATTATTATTATTATTATTATTACTCATTTATCCAAGTCTGAGTGATGAGTAGGAGAATGTGGAGCTTATATTTTGAAATAAAGTGCATGCTTTTAGTTTCAGGTAGCAAATGTAGGTGATGGTTTTAAATAAATAAATAAATAAATAAATAAAGGTAAAAAAAAAAAACTGTACACCAGGCTTATGCACTAGGAAAGAAATAATCATTTTATTATTATCTTTATCTAATACTTTTATTTTTGTTGTAATTTTCTAAATGTTTTGTTACAGCAGGAAACAAGCATGTGGGTGCATAAGGCTTGCACAGTACTTTATAGAAGTGTGTGTGTGTGTGTGTTAAATTCATCTACCTTTTGGTTGCATGCATTTAACATAATGTGAAATTGTATATAATAATAATAATAATAATAATAATAATAACAATAATAATAATAACAATAATAATAATAATAATAATAATAATAATAATAATAATTTATATTAAAGAAAAAAAACAAACTGCAACGATTGCATGTTTATCAGCTAACAACCATTTTTTGCTTTGTTTGTTTTGTTTTGTTTTCTTGTGTTGCTTTTCTTAGTTTTGTTTTTGTTTATTTGTTTAATTTTTATTTGCTTTGTTGTGTTTTTTTTTGTTCTGTGTTTGCTTCAGGTTGGGCCTGTTTTGTTTTGTTCTGGTTTGGGGTTATGTTTTTGTTCGTTTTGTTTTGTTTTTGTTTTTTTGTTTATTTGTTTATTTATTTTGGGGTTTTTTAAATATCACCTTGATCCAGTGAAGTAGACATGGTCTCCCATTAATCTTTTTTTTCCTATCAATCCCCATTTTGCATGACAGCATCTCACGCTAAATTGATTCAATTAAATCGTATCTCTCATGCAGGATATTCTGTTAACAGACAGTACAGAGATGTGTGTGTGTGTGTGTGTGTGTGTGTGTGATGTTTTAAAAGTAAATATACACATCTCTAATACCCTGTATAAATCACTCCAGCTCCAGATCTAATCTAAGATCATGTTCTACTGTTCTAGATTAGACTACCGACGAATTTTCTATCACAATCAATCTTTGCCATTTTTTTTTTCAATTATTCAGCATTTGCATTTATTTATTTATTTATGCAAATGAGGCTTTATCTGCTAATTAAGTACGCGGAAGTCTACCTACCTGATCAAGTAAAATATCTAGTCCTATTGATGATGTTGGAATGAAAATTGTTTCAAGAGAAAGACTTTATTATTTAAATTTTTTGGGGTCGTTTCTCATTCTAAAAACATGTGGAGGAATTTGCTAATTAGGAAATTCATGGTTTCATGAATTTGAGGTCAACCATAAATAAACCATATGAAGTGATATTTTCTTTAAATTCAATCCAGTTTAATGTTTCCACTTCATTCAGACTTCTACAGTTTGTTTCATTGATATTTGTTGATATGATACGACACAATTCTGTTCAGTTTCCTCTAATCCATATGAGAACAGCTCTGTTCAGAATCTGCTGTTCATTTATGAAGGATGATGAAGTAGAGAAGGAAAATTTCTCAAAAAAGTCTCAAAAGAGTGTAATGGGAACATCACTACACCACTCTTCTGTCCTTTTATCAATAATACTCCATTTATACTCAGTTATACTTTTGCCAAACTTCATTTTTTGTCATTTTTTCAATCAGTTTTTGTTTTGTTTTGTTTATTTGTTTTGCTCTGTTCTGTTCTGTTTTGTTTGTTTATTTGGATTTTTTTTATATCTGTTTGGATTTGTTATCGTTTTGTTTGCTTTGTTTTGCTCTGTTCTGTTCTGTTGTGTTTGTTTATTTGTTTTGCATTTTTCTGTTTGGTTTTGTTGTTGTTTTTTATTTTATGTTTTTTTTTGTTTATTCAGTTTGTTCTTGTTTTTTGTTTGTTTTGTTTGGTTATGTTCTTGTTTGTAACACAAATGTCTTAAGGACACATCACAACGCCGCCCGTCTATCCCTTTTCAACAACAGTCCAGTTATAATCTCTTTTAATTTTTGCCAGGATTCATTTCATTTGAAATTTATTTTTGTTCCTTATTGTTTTTTGTTTTGTTTTGTTTGTTTTTGTTCTGATTTATGTGTCAAGTGCTATGAGAATATCACAGCACTACTCGTCAATAATTTCAATAATAATCCATTTATAATCGGTTATAATTGTTGTCCAGTCAAAATCCAAATCTCTGCATGGTTTATTAAGGAAATTGATGTGTATATCATAACAACATATATATATATATATACATTTACAATGTCCTGACTAAAGGGCTCATTTTAAAGACCCTAATTATTTTCTCAGTAATACTCCATCGCAGTAATCAGGACCAGTCTTCCATATTACGTCAGTTTTCCCTTTAACAAAAGCAGCACTGTTCACTTAAACACTGCCGGTCTCCAAAGGTAAAGCTAACACTAACACTAATCAGCATGCCTGATAGCCAGCACTGCTGTCATTAAGAGCAGAAACAGATTTCTGGAGGATCTGATATTCGTTTGGTTTATCCAGTATGATGTTTAGGGGATGAGTCTCGTGCGTTTCTCCTGCAGCACGGGCAACATTCAGTACAATTTCACTTTTATTTCTAGAACAATTTTAACGAGAGACAGAAAAATACGGCTGTAAATTTCAGGAAAACCCTTTTTTTTTTAGATTAGATTGTTGTATAGTATACATTAGAAGTCGAACATCGGATGCATGAAGCTTATGGTTGAAGTATGAATGTGGATATTTCTTTAAAGATATGTAATGAATGTGAACTGCATGTAGAAAAGGTAAAGAAATACCTTAAAATAAATTAATAAAATAAATAAATAAATAAATTTCACCCAAAAATTCAATCAAAAAAATCCACCCTGAAACATATGAATTACTCGAGCACTGAAATGCCTGTGGTGTGTTCAGTGGCTCTGGTGTTAATGTTAATGTTGTTCTTTCTGTAAGACGTGAGCACTCTGATGTCGCGGGAGGAAGCTGTTAAAGCTAGCATGTTTACAAGTTTATTTATCAGTATACTGTTTTTGTTTGTTTTGTTTGGATTGATTTGGTTTCTGTTTGATTTCCGTTCTGCTCTGTTTTGGTTTTTGTTTGGTTATTGTTTTATTATTGCTTGTTTTGTTTTGTTTTATTTGTTTTCATTTCATTTTGTTTTCATCTAGTTAGACATCCATGAGCCACCTGTTTTGTTTTTGTTTTGATACTGTTGTTGTTTATTTGTTTTCTGCTTCATTTTGTTCTGTTGTTTGGTTTAGTTGTTTGTTTTGTTTCTGTTCTGTTATTGTTTTGTTTATTTGTTTTTTTTTCCGTATTGTTTTGTTATTGTTCTTTATTGTTGTTTGTTTTGTTTATTTATTTAATTTCATTTTGTGATTTATTTTACCAGAATTCAGTGCAGCTAAACAAAGCTGAATTACATCTAGTTAGCCATTTATTTAGTTTTGATATTGTGGTTGTTTATTTGTTTCATGTTTGTTTTGTTCTGTTATTATTTTGTTTATTTGTTTGTTTGATTTCTTTTCATTTTTGTTTCATTTCATTTTGTGATTTTTTAAAAAAAAAATCAGAATTCAATGCAGCTAAACAAAGCTGAGTTGCATCCTAGTTAGACATCCATGAGCCATCTATTTTGTTTTTGTTTTGAAATTGTTTTTGTTTATTTGTTTTCTGTTTTATTTTGTTCTGATATTGTTTTGTTTATTTGTTTTCTGTTCTGTTCTCTGTTTTCTTTTTTGTTTGGTTTTTGTTTTATTATTGTTTGTTTTGTTTTGTTTATTTGTTTTCTGTTTTGTTTCTCTTCTGCTCTGTTTTGGTTTTTGTTTGGTTATTGTTTTATTATTATCTGTTTGCTTATTTGCATTTTTTGTTTTGATTTTTTTTTTAAATCAGAATTCAATGCAGCTAAACAAAGCTGAGTGACGTCTAGTTAGACATCCATGAGCCATCTATTTAGTTTTTGTTTTGATATTATTGTTGTTTATTTTGTTTTATTCTGTTCTTGTCTTGTTTATTTGTTTGTTTTGTTTTTATTTTGTGATATTTAAATCATATTGCAATGCAGCTATATAACGCCGAGTCGAGGCAGAACCTCAGTTCAGCTAGTCACGCGACGGTTCGAATAAAGGGCTAAAGTGTTGCTGATTTAGCAGGAAACTGTTAATGAAGTGAAGACTGAACATCACCTGTAGAGGATAAATATGTGGATATGTGGTTCAGGGTGGATTTTATCCTTTAATGATGTGACCTGAAGGTTTCAGTTGAATTCCATAATCTGCCTCGAAACACCTTTTTGTCTGCTGGGATTTGATATTTTATTCTGCCTTCCTTATGAATCAACTCTGGATGTGAAAATATATTGGATGATATTGGATTGTTGTAGGGTTTATTAGTAACAAAATGGTGGAGAAAACAATGGGAAATAATTATTAAATCAATAAAAAATACTAATAATAAAGGTGAAATAAATTAATAAAAAAGAAAACTAAAGATATTCTTACTACTTTATGCTCTTATGTAAAAAAAAATATTTAAATCCTCAGAAAATTCCCTTTACATATCCATTATTTATTTATTTTTATTTGCACACAACACTTTATAATGCCTCATAAATATAACAAATATTACAAACTTTGTATTCGACGGTAAATAAAAGAAGAAGTAAACCCTTTGACACGACTCTGCTACAGAGACGAGACACTCCTGTACATTTTTAATGCAAATGTCTGAGAATTTATTTTATACACCTGTTATGCATGAAGCGGTTATGATGTTGATGTATATGTATATTTTTTTCTGATGTGAACTGGACCTGTCCTACTTTCCCTGCTGCTGAGAGAGAGAGAGAGAGAGAGAGAGAGAGAGAGAGAGAGAATATTATCCTCTGTAAATAACTTTCGCATATCTAATAAAGTTCTGCACAAAACAGGTGGAAATAAAAAAAAACAATCACATGGGTGTGTGTTCTTAGCAGGCAGAGCATGTTCTTTCTTCCAGACATTTGTGTTGAAGCATGTTCTGTTCTTAATCAAATGTAGCTTCATTACTGTAGGCTGTTTCTCATGTTTATATCAGATTAACAGGATTGATAACACTGGGACTGAATTTTGACTCGTATTTGAAAAAAGAGCCTAGCGACAGATCCAGTGACTTTTAGAGCAGACGTTATCGCCTCACCTGCGCTCCATACGGCTCTTCAGCTCACATCACACCACTGCTGCTGGATGTAGGTGCTGAGCTTCACTGTGTAAAGCCAGTGTGTAAAGCCAACAACCAATCACTGATCACTATTCTTCCTAACAACCAATCACTGATCACTATTCTTCCTAACATCCAATCACTAATCACTATTCTTCCTAACATCCAATCACTGATAACTATTCTTCCTAACATCCAATCACTGATAACTATTCTTCCTAACATCCAATCACTGATCACTATTCTTCCTAACATCCAATCACTGATCACTATTCTTCCTAACATCCAATCACTGATCACTATTCTTCCTAACATCCAATCACTGATCACTATTCTTCCTAACATCCAATCACTGATCACTATTCTTCCTAACATCCAATCACTCATCACTATTCTTCCTAACATCCAATCACTGATCACTATTCTTCCTAACATCCAATCACTCATCACTATTCTTCCTAACATCCAATCACTCATCACTATTCTTCCTAACATCCAATCACTCATCACTATTCTTCCTAACATCCAATCACTGATCACAAGCATTTACTGATCATCACTGTTCCTAATGACCAGTCACTGAACACTATCATTCCAAACAACCAATCACTGATCACCATTCTTCCCAACAGCCAATGACTGATCACAAGCATTTACTGAGCACCATCACTCCTAATGACCAGTCACTGATCACTATCAGTCCTAATGACCAGTCACTGATCACTATCATTCCAAACAACCAATCACTGATCACCATTCTTCCCAACAGCCAATGACTGATCACAAGCATTTACTGATCATCACTGTTCCTAATGACCAGTCACTGAACACTATCATTCCAAACAACCAATCACTGATCACCATTCTTCCCAACAGCCAATGACTGATCACAAGCATTTACTGAGCACCATCACTCCTAATGACCAGTCACTGAACACTATCAGTCCTAATGACCAGTCACTGATCACCATCGTTCCTAACAATCAATCAATGATCATCCTCATTCCTAATAACCAATCAAGACTAATCACTAATCACCATTGTTTCTAATGACCATTCACTAATTCATCATTGTTCCCAACAATCACTGATCACTACTTTTCTGAAAGACCAATCACTGATCACCATTGTTCCCACAGACTAATCACTGATCACCTTTATTCCCAACAATCAATAGCTAATAATTTTGTTCCAAATGGTCAATTAATACTCATCAATTTAGTTGCACACGTTAAGAATGTAAATGATATATAAATATTTACTGTATTTTCTTTTACCTCAATTTACCTCAAGATATTGCAAGTTTTGAACATAAAGTAATACCTCAGTGTCAAAAGATAGCGTGTGTGTGTGTCTGTGTGTGTGTGTGTGTGTTTCTGTGTATGTGTGGCAGAAACATGAGGGACGCTTCGCTAACGAGTCGAAAGAATCGAATCTTTAAGTGAATCGAACTGCGCGTGTTTTGATTCATTTGATTCACCAACCAGAGCGTTATTGTGTAACTGCATTATATTGTAATTACGCAAGAATTTTACATTTATTTTAATGTTTACACCGAGGTTTACTAGCAAGATTGTGATCCTCACTTATTATTACTTATTTATATAATTTATTTAATAATAATAATAAAAATACATTTGGGTGTAAGATAAAAAGAAAAAAAGAACGAATATCAAATAATAAATTAGAATTTCAGCTATTATAGTCTGATAACAGCTTAGAATAGGGTGCCCTTTTATTTAAATATTTATTTTATAAATAAATTAAATTTGTTTTAATAAATTAAAATGTATTAAGTGGTCAAAACTATTGGAACACGTGACTGACGGGAGGTGTCTTGTTGTCCAGATCTGTTCTGTTAAGTCGATTGTTTAAACACTTAATAACTCTGAAGGTCTTTGTTGATATTCTTGGTTGGAGCCTGGGAGTCAGCTGTAATTCTGATGCTGAGAAAAGAGGGAAAGTTAATCAGAGTCATTACAGAAGCGTTAGGCTTCTTTAATAAATTAAAACTGTCCTGGAGGAAAAATCACTCACAAACATCCAGGAAACAGCCATAAATAATAAATAAATAAATAAAAATAAATAAATGTATTTATTTACATAAATTAATAAATAAACAACTTTATTTATTTATTTAAATAACAATAAAAGTTGTTGATTTAATTAAGCCTAATGCTTATATAAAATATACTTTCAAACAAACAAACTAATAAATAAATGATTTTTTTTTTTTACATCATGTACCTCAGTTAATTCTGGTAAGTCAATTTTATTAATGAAAAAAGTTTTTGCAAACAGAATTTTCAATAAATAGAGAGCTCGAGATCTCTGAAAAAAACATATTGTGGCATAATTTTTCATACTGCCATAATACCATGTAGAATTTTTCTTATTATTGATCTTGTGTTTTGTTTGTTTGTTTGTTTGTTTTTGTTATTCATGCACCAAATTGTAACCTTAAATGTTACCAACTAAACCAAGGTACAATTACGTCTGTTCTTGTTTGTTTGTTTGTTTGCTGCATGTATACATTGTTCACTAACTTTAACCTAAAAGGGTTTTTTGGTTGTTTTTGATAGTCATGTGTACATTTAGCACCAAATTTTGTCCTTAAATGTTTCCAGTTAAACTCAATTGCCTCCATTCTTGTTTGTTTGTTGTTATTCGTGTGTACATCTTGCACCTGCACACAAAATGTAACCTCAAACCTATGTACAATTGCCTCTATTCGTGTTTATTTTATTTTGTTTGCTGTACACAATTGGCTCCACTCTTGTTTGATAGTTTTTTGTTTGTTTGTTTGTTTGTTAAGTATGTGTACATCTTGCACCTGCACACAAAATTTAACCTCAAATGCTAAATTGCAAAATTGGCTCTATGTGTGTTTGTTTGTTTTGCTCGCTGTATCCAGTTGCCTCCATTTTTGTTTGTGTGCTTGTTTGTTTGTTATTGTGTACATCTTGCCCCCGAACACAAAATTTAACCTCAAATGTTACCAAACGTATGTAAAATTGCCGCAATTCATGTTTAATTGTTTTGTTTTGTTTGCTGTACCCATTACCCAATTTCCTCCATTCTTGTTTGTTTGTTTGTGTGTTTGTTTGTTTCATGTGTATATTGTGCACCAACTTTAACCTTAAAGCTTATTTTTGTTCGTTTTTAATAGTCATGTGTACATTTAACACCTTTAACACCAGCTAAACTCAATTGCCTCTATTCTTGTTTGTTTATTTGTTTGTTTGTTTTGTTTGCTGTATCCAGTTGCCTTCTTTCCTGTTTGTTTGTTTGTTTGTTTGTTATTGTGTACATCTTCCCCCTGCACACAAAATCTAACCTTAAATTCTACCAACAAAACGTAGGTAAAATCGTCTTTGTTAGTGTTTGCGAATCGATTCTCCGAACGATTCACTTTAGGAGAATCTGTTCAAAAAAAAAGAACCGATTCGTTAGATTGAATCGAATCGCGAGTCGGGTTCCAGCTGCTACTTAAAGCGCGGCGCGGTGTCGCTCAGTCCGCGGCGGTAAATGGCGCTGCTCAGGAGAGTGGCTCTGGTGACGGGAGGAGTGCAGGGGATCGGGAGGGCTGCAGCCGAGAGCCTGCTGGAGAACCATGCCAAGGTTCTAACAGCTTCAGTCACCTTCTCTCTCTCGCTCTCTCTCTCTCTCTTTCTGTCTCTCTCTCTCTCTCTCTCTCTCTCTCTGTAGCAGATCTCTTTTATTTTTCTTATGTGCGCGCGCGCGTGTGTGTGTGTGTGTGTGTGTGCGTGTTCAGGTTGCACTGGTAGACCTGAACCAGTCGGTTGGAGAGGAGTGTAAGAAAGCGTTAGATGAGCTGTATGGACAAGACAACTGCATTTTCATTCAGTGTGACGTGACGGACGGAGGAAAACTACAAGGTAACTTCTTCAGCATGAACACTGTCTTCTTTATTTCAGAGTTCCCCTCTCTCTCTCTCTCTCTCTCTCTCTCTCTCTCTCTCTCTGTAGCATGCCTCATCCTCTCTCTAGCTTGAAGTTAATCTCTTAGGTTATCTGTTTTTAAGGCTGCATTTTTGAACTCCCTTGATCACCTGTGCTGGAACAAGGTGCGATTGTTCTGAGCTCAAACAGCTTGTATTACAGACCTCCAGAGCACCTCAGGCCAAAACCCTGGAATGTTCTCCATTGCATAAGACAGATGTGAGATGTCAGGACAGCCTGAGCTTTCTTACTTTCAGTGCAAACACGGGGTGTTTGTTTTATTTTATTTTTTTTCTTTTTGGGGGTATTTTTCACAGGCATGATCATGGGTCAGTTTGTAGTGAGGATTGTGAGGACATCTACTGGACTCATGCAGTTAAAAAAAATTAACTTGATGAAATAATATTAATAACAACACTTATTATTATTATTATTATTATTATTATTGTTATTATGTTGTTGTTGTTGTCGTCATTTGAGGCTCATCTCAAAGTCCTACAAAGTAAGAAATGTCCGAGGTTATGAAGAAGGTTATGCCTAAAAGTAAAAAGATACAGAAAATTAAATAATAATAAATTAAAACATAAATAAATAAATAAAAAATAAATAAATAAATAAAAACATCTGGTGTAGTAACATTACTTGAATTGACTGCAGTTGTATATCATGAAATATTTATTTATTTATATATTTATTTATTTATTACATTTTTTTGTATGTTAGTATTAGTTTTTAGTATATTATTGTATTTCCGGTTAATTTTAATTTAATTCCAAATATTTCTGTTGACTTTTATAGTTTTCCGTTTGTAAAATATTTGCTTTCTAGAACTTCTGTAAGAGATGAGCCTCAAATGATCATTGTTGCTGTTTGTTTATCTATCTATCTATCTATCTATCTATCTATCTATCTATCTATCTATCTATCTATCTATCTATCTATCTATCTATCTATCTATCTATCGATTGTGAAATGCATTGCATTTGCATTACATTGAAAGAAAAAATAATGGTAATAAAGGGTAACAATGCTAATAAATAGGTCATAAAATTAAAAATAAATAAATAAATAATAATAATAATAAAGTAAGACACTTTAAAATACATGAAATAATAATAATAATAATAATAATAATAATAATAATAATAATAATAAGCATAGTGTAAGCCAGTAAAAAAAAATCTAACATTCGAAAGCCGCTCACCTTCCTGAAATGTGAAGTCGTGAAGGCAGATTGCGGTCATGACATCTTAATAAAGCTTCCTAGCACTTGATTGATTTATAGTTTTTATTTATTTGTCCAGAGGCGTTTAAGAGAACAGTGGAGCACTTCGGAAGACTAGACATTGTCATCAACAATGCAGGAATCAACAATGAGAAGAACTGGGAGAAGACCATCCAGGTGAACCTGGTAAGGACACACCCTTTTATCCTGATTTGGATCAGTCCACAGTTTACATAGTGCACCACTGATCACTACCCACACACACACACACACTGCTTCAGGGCACAAAAGCACGTGCCATCTAGGATTGTAAGATAAATTACAGTCACATAGCAAACATGACATGCCTGTATCGCCACGCTCCGATTTCACAGCACAATAAAGCAGCTAATCAGTTACACGTGTTCTTCTCATCGTCCTCGAATTTCACAGCAAGTCTCCGATCTGATTGGACAGGAGCGGCGCAACTTTCATGACAGCGATCAGACGGGATGCATCGCACATTCTAACAGATCTAACAAACAACAGTGCGGTGATTTTAAAATTACTTAAAATTTATGGAAGGAGTCTCCAGTGTCGGTGATTAGTAACTTAAAACGATGAGGTAAAAACAGTAGGCTAATGGTGTGGTGTGTGCTGCTGATTATTTTCCTAGAACCACACACCCCCAAGGCTGTTATTCCTTCCATTATCCGTAGAAGATCACATGATCTCAACATGTCTTCACACGGAGTCTCTTTTCGAGACCGTCTGTAAATGATATAATAATATATATACCACATTATATCTCCATTCTGATTGGTCAGACTGTGCTAGATGTGTTCTTTCAGTTTATCTTATATTCTTTTTGCAGACATCTGTTATTAAAGGCACGTATTTAGCTCTGGAGCACATGAGTAAGGAGTACGGCAAGGAGGGCGGAGTCATCGTTAACGTCTCCTCCATGGCAGGTAACGTTCTCTCACCCTGAAGTGGTGTTATAGCCAATAACAGAGAATTAGTATACAGTGTTTTATTCCTCTAATATGGCAGAAATGTCATTATTGCAATTTTTTAGCTATTAAAAAACGACAAATCGTACTTTTTATCAATTTATAGATTAATTAGCTCAATTCAGTTCCATTTTAGTTCGATCTGGCACTGTGGACCGAGACCATTCATTGCTTTCTAGGTCAGTAGTATAATCAGTGAAGAGAAGATAGGAGTGATGTCTTTATATCTTCTGCGTCTAAGTAGAACTCTAGCATTGCTGCATTCTGGACTAACGGGAGCTTGCTTATCCAGACAGTAAGATACAGTGGAACCTCGGCATACTCATGAATTTTCGCCTTAAGATGTGAAATTTTGTAAGAAATTTGCATCACCATACGAAGCATTTTCAGCATACGAACGAACCAACCTGAATGCCGGCTAAGTCACGTGTACGTCCAGGAGCTGTTCAAAACTTGTTAGCGTCAGTGGAAAACCAACTGAAACGAATTCAGTCAGTGAACACTGTTTGGAAAGAGTCAACCCATGATACCAACGCTGCCTTCAGCATGCGTTCAAAAGCTAGGTGATTTTTCGGGTGTTTTTTTTGTTGACAGACTGGTGGCGTGGGTGATCTGTTCTATTTTTAGCCCAAGCTTGGTGGCACGACTTCCTGTGAGGAGCCTTGACATGGAATGCTTGGCTTGGGTCAGTTCTTTGTAAGCAGACATACATTTTACATACGCTTCATATTGGTCATATTGGTCATATGTTTGAGTGGCTGGAATGGATTATCTGCATTTACTTTATTATGTCTTATGAGGAAATCCGTTTCGCAATACAAATTTTCACCTTAAAAACTCGCATCCAGAAGGAATTCAATTCGTATCCTGAGGTTCCAGTGTATTACAATAATCCAAGGTAGCGGCAACAAATCATGAACTAGTTCTTCTCCGTCATGTAGTTACATCATATTTCCTATCTTAGCAATATTCCTGAGATAAAAGAAGGCCACCCTTGTTATAATACTTACTTGAGCTTTAAATGAAATACAGTACGACTGAGTCAGTAATCACACTGAGGTCTTTTACTGCTGAACATGATGTAACAGAAAGAACATCCAGAGTTACTCTGTAATCAGAACGCCTGCTTCTGGCTGCAGTACCAGCACAACACTTCTGTCTTGTTAGAATGAAGCAGGAGGAAGTTAATAAGCATCCAGCATCTAATTAAATTTACACTTTCTTCAATCTTATTAAGCCGATGTCTGTCATCTGGTTCTGCTAAAACGTGTAACTGTGTGTCATTAGCATAACATATGGAAGCTAATACCATGTTTATGAATCATTTTCCTAGAGGTAACATATATAAGGAAAAAAGCAGCGGGCCTAAAATAGGACCTAATGGAACACCACACTGTACCTTGGTATGCACAGAAAAGTCACCTTGAACATTTACAAATTGGAGCAGTGTGTAGGGGTAGTGTGTAGTGTAGGGGCAGTGTGTAGGGGTAGTGTGTAGTGTAAGGGCAGTGTGTAGGGTAGTGTGTAGTGTAGGGGCAGTGTGTAGGGTAGTGTGTAGTGTAAGGGCAGTGTGTAGGGTAGTGTGTAGGGTAGGGGCAGTGTGTAGGGTAGTGTGTAGTGTAGGGGCAGTGTGTAGGGGTAGTGTGTAGTGTAAGGGCAGTGTGTAGGGTAGTGTGTAGTGTAGGGGCAGTGTGTAGGGGTAGTGTGTAGTGTAAGGGCAGTGTGTAGGGTAGTGTGTAGTGTAGGGGTAGTGTGTAGTGTAGGGGCAGTGTGTAGGGGTAGTGTGTAGTGTAAGGGCAGTGTGTAGGGTAGTGTGTAGTGTAGGGGCAGTGTGTAGGGGTAGTGTGAAAGGGCAATGTGTAGTTTAGGTACAGTGTGTAGTGTAGGGGTAGTGTGAAAGGGCAGTGTGTAGTTTAGGTACAGTGTGTAGTGTAGGGGCAGTGTGTAGGGGTAGTGTGAAAGGGCAGTGTGTAGTTTAGGTACAGTGTGTAGTGTAGGGGCAGTGTGCAGGGGTAGTGTGAAAGGGCAGTGTGTAGTTTAGGTACATTGTGTAGTGTAGGGGCAGTGTGCAGGGGTAGTGTGAAAGGGCAGTGTGTAGTTTAGGTACAGTGTGTAGTGTAGGGGCAGTGTGCAGGGGTAGTGTGAAAGGGCAGTGTGTAGTTTAGGTACAGTGTGTAGTGTAGGGGCAGTGTGCAGGGGTAGTGTGAAAGGGCAGTGTGTAGTTTAGGTACATTGTGTAGTGTAGGGGCAGTGTGCAGGGGTAGTGTGAAAGGGCAGTGTGTAGTTTAGGTACATTGTGTAGTGTAGGGGCAGTGTGCAGGGGTAGTGTGAAAGGGCAGTGTGTAGTTTAGGTACAGTGTGTAGTGTAGGGGCAGTGTGCAGGGGTAGTGTGAAAGGGCAGTGTGTAGTTTAGGTACAGTGTGTAGTGTAGGGGCAGTGTGCAGGGGTAGTGTGAAAGGGCAGTGTGTAGTTTAGGTACAGTGTGTAGTGTAGGGGCAGTGTGCAGGGGTAGTGTGAAAGGGCAGTGTGTAGTTTAGGTACAGTGTGTAGTGTAGGGGCAGTGTGCAGGGGTAGTGTGAAAGGGCAGTGTGTAGTTTAGGTACAGTGTGTAGTGTAGGGGCAGTGTGCAGGGGTAGTGTGAAAGGGCAGTGTGTAGTTTAGGTACAGTGTGTAGTGTAGGGGCAATGTGTAGTTTAGGTACAGTGTGTAGTTTAGGTACAGTGTGTATTGTAGGGACAGCGTGTAGTGTAGGGACAGTGTCTAGGGGCAGTGTGTAGTGTAGGAGCAGTGTGAAGGGGCAGTGTGTAGGGTCAGTGTGCCAGGGCAGTGTTGGCTCAAGTGGTTAAGGCTCTGGGTTGTTGAGTAGAAGGTCAGGGTTTAAGCCCCAGCACTGCCAGGCAGCCACTGTTGGGCAACTGAGCAACCCTCTAGGGATGCTGTATCATAGCTGCCCCTGTGCTCTGACCCCGAATTCCTCAGCTCACATATATGCAAAGAAAAGAATTCCATGGTGCTGTAAACGTACGTGTGGTGATGATCTTCGGATCATAACTGCTGTGCTACAGGAATTTGATACTGGTGTGAGTTGAGCTGGACATCTGACATGGGTTGAGGTCGGGGCTTTTTAATCAGAGGTTCAGTTACCGCTAGTTTAAGCTAAGGCAAGACCTGGGTATTTTTAGAAGGGATTCGGTTGCTATTGGCAGTTTCTGATTGAAGAAACATGTAAGGATGATTTTGAAGAAATCTCTTAAAGTGGAGTGAAGCATTCTAAAGGTTGATCTGACATACAGTAGTTATATTGGTATTTACAGGATTAGCGATAAGATGATCAGGTTTTAAATTTATAGTCTGAATCTTTTTTCCTGATATTGTAAATTGTGCCTTTGAAATCATTTATGAAGTCATTGCTGGTGTGTATTGATGTGGTTTTATTCCTAGTTCATTTAGCTACAGTAATGAATAAACATAAAGATTTTTGTAATCTTCAGTTAGGGTGAAGAGATTTTCTCCAGAGTCGTTCTAAATCTGCACTGATCTGTATGAAGTGGGATCGTTATATCAGGGTGCTCGTTTTTCATGTCCGTTTTAACGCTTAGGTGGCAAGTGTGAATTTTCGACGCCGATCTGTTTTAGCAGAGAATGAGGAAGTGAGAGAGCTGAAAAAATGTCGATAGAAAGAGGGTCAAAATCTCACGGTACCGCTTTTAGCACTGCATTTTGGGTAATGTGAGAAACTCAGTTTAAAGATTAATTTCAGTGTGTAGTGTAGGAGAAGTGTGTAGTGTAGGAGAAGTGTGTAGTGTAGGAGAAGTGTGTAGTGTAGGAGAGGTGTGTAGTGTAGGAGAAGTGTGTAGTGTAGGAGAGGTGTGTAGTGTAGGAGAAGTGTGTAGTGTAGGAGAAGTGTGTAGTGTAGGAGAAGTGTGTAGTGTAGGGGCAGTGTGTAGTGTAGGGGCAGTGTGTAGTGTAGGAGAGGTGTGTAGTGTAGGGGCAGTGTGTAGTGTAGGGGCAGTGTGTAGTGTAGGAGAGGTGTGTAGTGTAGGAGAAGTGTGTAGTGTAGGGGCAGTGTGTAGTGTAGGAGAAGTGTGTAGTGTAGGAGAAGTGTGTAGTGTAGGAGAAGTGTGTAGTGTAGGGGCAGTGTGTAGTGTAGGAGAGGTGTGTAGTGTAGGAGAAGTGTGTAGTGTAGGAGAAGTGTGTAGTGTAGGAGAGGTGTGTAGTGTAGGGGCAGTGTGTAGTGTAGGAGAGGTGTGTAGTGTAGGAGAAGTGTGTAGTGTAGGGGCAGTGTGTAGTGTAGGAGAGGTGTGTAGTGTAGGGGCAGTGTGTAGTGTAGGAGAGGTGTGTAGTGTAGGAGAGGTGTGTAGTGTAGGGGCAGTGTGTAGTGTAGGAGAGGTGTGTAGTGTAGGGGCAGTGTGTAGTGTAGGAGCGGTGTGTAGTGTAGGAGAGGTGTGTAGTGTAGGGGCAGTGTGTAGTGTAGGGGCAGTGTGTAGTGTAGGAGAAGTGTGTAGTGTAGGAGAAGTGTGTAGTGTAGGGGCAGTGTGTAGTGTAGGGGCAGTGTGTAGTGTAGGAGAAGTGTGTAGTGTAGGAGAGGTGTGTAGTGTAGGAGAAGTGTGTAGTGTAGGGGCAGTGTGTAGTGTAGGAGAGGTGTGTAGTGTAGGAGAAGTGTGTAGTGTAGGAGAAGTGTGTAGTGTAGGAGCAGTGTGTAGTGTAGGAGAAGTGTGTAGTGTAGGAGCAGTGTGTAGTGTAGGAGAAGTGTGTAGTGTAGGAGAAGTGTGTAGTGTAGGAGAAGTGTGTAGTGTAGGAGAAGTGTGTAGTGTAGGGGCAGTGTGTAGTGTAGGAGAAGTGTGTAGTGTAGGAGAAGTGTGTAGTGTAGGGGAAGTGTGTAGTGTAGGAGAAGTGTGTAGTGTAGGAGAAGTGTGTAGTGTAGGAGCAGTGTGTAGTGTAGGGGCAGTGTGTAGTGTAGGAGCAGTGTGTAGTGTAGGAGAAGTGTGTAGTGTAGGAGAAGTGTGTAGTGTAGGGGCAGTGTGTAGTGTAGGAGAAGTGTGTAGTGTAGGAGAAGTGTGTAGTGTAGGAGAAGTGTGTAGTGTAGGAGAAGTGTGTAGTGTAGGGGCAGTGTGTAGTGTAGGAGAAGTGTGTAGTGTAGGGGCAGTGTGTAGTGTAGGAGAGGTGTGTAGTGTAGGGGCAGTGTGTAGTGTAGGAGCAGTGTGTAGTGTAGGAGCAGTGTGTAGTGTAGGAGCAGTGTGTAGTGTAGGAGAAGTGTGTAGTGTAGGGGCAGTGTGTAGTGTAGGAGAAGTGTGTAGAGTAGGAGAAGTGTGTAGTGTAGGGGCAGTGTGTAGTGTAGGAGAAGTGTGTAGTGTAGGAGAAGTGTGTAGTGTAGGGGAAGTGTGTAGTGTAGGGGAAGTGTGTAGTGTAGGAGAAGTGTGTAGTGTAGGAGCAGTGTGTAGTGTAGGAGAAGTGTGTAGTGTAGGGGCAGTGTGTAGTGTAGGAGAAGTGTGTAGTGTAGGAGAAGTGTGTAGTGTAGGGGCAGTGTGTAGTGTAGGAGAGGTGTGTAGTGTAGGAGAAGTGTGTAGTGTAGGGGTAGTGTGTAGTGTAGGAGCAGTGTGTAGTGTAGGAGAAGTGTGTAGTGTAGGAGAAGTGTGTAGTGTAGGGGAAGTGTGTAGTGTAGGAGAAGTGTGTAGTGTAGGAGCAGTGTGTAGTGTAGGAGAAGTGTGTAGTGTAGGGGAAGTGTGTAGTGTAGGGGAAGTGTGTAGTGTAGGGGCAGTGTGTAGTGTAGGAGAGGTGTGTAGTGTAGGAGAAGTGTGTAGTGTAGGAGCAGTGTGTAGTGTAGGAGAAGTGTGTAGTGTAGGAGCAGTGTGTAGTGTAGGAGAAGTGTGTAGTGTAGGGGCAGTGTGTAGTGTAGGAGAAGTGTGTAGTGTAGGAGAAGTGTGTAGTGTAGGGGCAGTGTGTAGTGTAGGAGAAGTGTGTAGTGTAGGAGAAGTGTGTAGTGTAGGGGAAGTGTGTAGTGTAGGGGAAGTGTGTAGTGTAGGAGAAGTGTGTAGTGTAGGAGCAGTGTGTAGTGTAGGAGAAGTGTGTAGTGTAGGGGCAGTGTGTAGTGTAGGAGAAGTGTGTAGTGTAGGAGAAGTGTGTAGTGTAGGGGCAGTGTGTAGTGTAGGAGAGGTGTGTAGTGTAGGAGAAGTGTGTAGTGTAGGGGTAGTGTGTAGTGTAGGAGCAGTGTGTAGTGTAGGAGAAGTGTGTAGTGTAGGGGCAGTGTGTAGGAGCAGTGTGTAGTGTAGGGGCAGTGTGTAGTGTAGGAGAAGTGTGTAGTGTAGGAGAAGTGTGTAGTGTAGGGGCAGTGTGTAGGAGCAGTGTGTAGTGTAGGGGCAGTGTGTAGTGTAGGAGAAGTGTGTAGTCTAGGGGCAGTGTGTAGTATAGGGGCAGTGTGTAGGAGCAGTGTGTAGTGTAGGGACAGTGTGTAGTGTAGGGGCAGTGTGTAGTGTAGGAGCAGTGTGTAGTGTAGGAGCAGTGTGTAGTGTGGGGGCAGTGTGTAGTGTAGGAGCAGTGTGTAGTGTAGGAGAAGTGTGTAGTTTAGGGGCAGTGTGTAGTGTGGGGGCAGTGTGTAGTGTAGGAGCAGTGTGTAGTGTAGGAGAAGTGTGTAGTGTAGGAGCAGTGTGTAGTGTAGGAGCAGTGTGTAGTGTAGGAGCAGTGTGTAGTTTAGGGGCAGTGTGTAGTGTAGGGGCAGTGTGTAGTGTAGGAGCAGTGTGTAGTGTAGGGGCAGTGTGTAGTGTAGGAGAAGTGTGTAGTGTAGGGGCAGTGTGTAGTGTAGGAGAAGTGTGTAGTGTAGGAGCAGTGTGTAGGAGCAGTGTGTAGTGTAGGAGAAGTGTGTAGTGTAGGGGCAGTGTGTAGTGTAGGAGAAGTGTGTAGTGTAGGGGCAGTGTGTAGTGTAGGAGCAGTGTGTAGTGTAGGAGCAGTGTGTAGTGTAGGAGAAGTGTGTAGTGTAGGAGAAGTGTGTAGTGTAGGAGAAGTGTGTAGTGTAGGAGCAGTGTGTAGTGTAGGGGCAGTGTGTAGTGTAGGGGCAGTGTGTAGTGTAGGAGAAGTGTGTAGTGTAGGAGAAGTGTGTAGTGTAGGAGAAGTGTGTAGTGTAGGAGAAGTGTGTAATGTAGGAGCAGTGTGTAGTGTAGGGGCAGTGTGTAGTGTAGGGGCAGTGTGTAGTGTAGGGGCAGTGTGTAGTGTAGGAGCAGTGTGTAGTGTAGGGGCAGTGTGTAGTGTAGGAGAAGTGTGTAGTGTAGGAGCAGTGTGTAGTGTAGGAGAAGTGTGTAGTGTAGGGGCAGTGTGTAGTGTAGGAGCAGTGTGTAGTGTAGGAGCAGTGTGTAGTGTAGGAGAAGTGTGTAGTGTAGGGGCAGTGTGTAGTGTAGGAGCAGTGTGTAGTGTAGGGGCAGTGTGTAGTGTAGGGGCAGTGTGTAGTGTAGGAGAAGTGTGTAGTGTAGGAGCAGTGTGTAGTGTAGGAGCAGTGTGTAGTGTAGGAGAAGTGTGTAGTGTAGGGGCAGTGTGTAGGGTAGGAGAAGTGTGTAGTGTAGGAGCAGTGTGTAGTGTAGGAGAAGTGTGTAGTGTAGGAGCAGTGTGTAGTGTAGGAGAAGTGTGTAGTGTAGGGGCAGTGTGTAGTGTAGGAGCAATGTGTAGTGTAGGGGCAGTGTGTAGTGTAGGAGAAGTGTGTAGTGTAGGGGCAGTGTGTAGTGTAGGGGCAGAGTGTAGTGTAGGAGCAATGTGTAGTGTAGGAGCAGTGTGTAGTGTAGGAGAAGTGTGTAGTGTAGGGGCAGTGTGTAGTGTAGGAGAAGTGTGTAGTGTAGGAGCAGTGTGTAGTGTAGGAGCAGTGTGTAGTGTAGGAGAAGTGTGTAGTGTAGGGGCAGTGTGTAGTGTAGGAGAAGTGTGTAGTGTAGGAGCAGTGTGTAGTGTAGGAGAAGTGTGTAGTGTAGGGGCAGTGTGTAGTGTAGGAGCAATGTGTAGTGTAGGGGCAGTGTGTAGTGTAGGAGCAGTGTGTAGTGTAGGAGCAGTGTGTAGTGTAGGAGAAGTGTGTAGTGTAGGAGCAGTGTGTAGTGTAGGAGAAGTGTGTAGTGTAGGAGAAGTGTGTAGTGTAGGGGCAGTGTGTAGTGTAGGAGCAGTGTGTAGTGTAGGAGAAGTGTGTAGTGTAGGGGCAGTGTGTAGTGTAGGAGAAGTGTGTAGTGTAGGAGCAGTGTGTAGTGTAGGAGAAGTGTGTAGTGTAGGGGCAGTGTGTAGTGTAGGAGCAGTGTGTAGTGTAGGAGCAGTGTGTAGTGTAGGAGAAGTGTGTAGTGTAGGAGCAGTGTGTAGTGTAGGAGAAGTGTGTAGTGTAGGGGCAGTGTGTAGTGTAGGAGCAGTGTGTAGTGTAGGGGCAGTGTGTAGTGTAGGAGCAGTGTGTAGTGTAGGAGAAGTGTGTAGTGTAGGGGCAGTGTGTAGTGTAGGAGAAGTGTGTAGTGTAGGAGCAGTGTGTAGTGTAGGAGAAGTGTGTAGTGTAGGAGAAGTGTGTAGTGTAGGAGAAGTGTGTAGTGTAGGGGCAGTGTGTAGTGTAGGGGCAGTGTGTAGTGTAGGAGAAGTGTGTAGTGTAGGAGCAGTGTGTAGTGTAGGAGAAGTGTGTAGTGTAGGAGAAGTGTGTAGTGTAGGGGCAGTGTGTAGTGTAGGAGCAGTGTGTAGTGTAGGAGAAGTGTGTAGTGTAGGGGCAGTGTGTAGTGTAGGAGCAGTGTGTAGTGTAGGAGCAGTGTGTAGTGTAGGAGAAGTGTGTAGTGTAGGGGCAGTGTGTAGTGTAGGAGCAGTGTGTAGTGTAGGAGCAGTGTGTAGTGTAGGAGCAGTGTGTAGTGTAGGAGAAGTGTGTAGTGTAGGAGAAGTGTGTAGTGTAGGGGCAGTGTGTAGTGTAGGGGCAGTGTGTAGTGTAGGGGCAGTGTGTAGGGTCAGTGCATTGTGGGTAATGTGAGAAACTGTGTTTAAAGATTAACTTGAGTTCAGAAAGGATATACAGATATAAAGCTGTTTGATTAGCGCTAAGTGCTAGATTTAAACTCCACAGTACACTGACAAACTTACAGTGGAAATTTACTCCTAATTACTTCCTTGGGTTTTTTTTCTCACGCACTCAACACCAGACTTTAAAGCTTACGCTTCAGCTGTACTTCACCCAAATCTGAATCTTTTTTCCTGATATTGTAAATTGTGCCTTTGAAATCATTTATGAAGTCATTGCTGGTGTGTATTGATGTGGTTTTATTCCTAGTTCATTTAGCTACAGTAATGAATAAACATAAAGATTTTTGTAATCTTCAGTTAGGGTGAAGAGATTTTCTCCAGAGTCGTTCTAAATCTGCACTGATCTGTATGAAGTGGGATCGTTATATCAGGGTGCTCGTTTTTCATGTCCGTTTTAACGCTTAGGTGGCAAGTGTGAATTTTCGACGCCGATCTGTTTTAGCAGAGAATGAGGAAGTGAGAGAGCTGAAAAAATGTCGATAGAAAGAGGGTCAAAATCTCACGGTACCGCTTTTAGCACTGCATTTTGGGTAATGTGAGAAACTCAGTTTAAAGATTAATTTCAGTGTGTAGTGTAGGAGAAGTGTGTAGTGTAGGAGAAGTGTGTAGTGTAGGAGAGGTGTGTAGTGTAGGAGAAGTGTGTAGTGTAGGAGAAGTGTGTAGTGTAGGGGCAGTGTGTAGTGTAGGAGAAGTGTGTAGTGTAGGAGAGGTGTGTAGTGTAGGAGAAGTGTGTAGTGTAGGGGCAGTGTGTAGTGTAGGAGAAGTGTGTAGTGTAGGAGAGGTGTGTAGTGTAGGAGAAGTGTGTAGTGTAGGGGCAGTGTGTAGTGTAGGAGAAGTGTGTAGTGTAGGAGAAGTGTGTAGTGTAGGAGAAGTGTGTAGTGTAGGAGAGGTGTGTAGTGTAGGGGCAGTGTGTAGTGTAGGAGAAGTGTGTAGTGTAGGAGAAGTGTGTAGTGTAGGAGAAGTGTGTAGTGTAGGAGAGGTGTGTAGTGTAGGGGCAGTGTGTAGTGTAGGAGAGGTGTGTAGTGTAGGAGAGGTGTGTAGTGTAGGAGAGGTGTGTAGTGTAGGGGCAGTGTGTAGTGTAGGAGAAGTGTGTAGTGTAGGAGAAGTGTGTAGTGTAGGGGCAGTGTGTAGTGTAGGAGAAGTGTGTAGTGTAGGAGCAGTGTGTAGTGTAGGGGCAGTGTGTAGTGTAGGAGAGGTGTGTAGTGTAGGAGAGGTGTGTAGTGTAGGAGAAGTGTGTAGTGTAGGGGCAGTGTGTAGTGTAGGAGAGGTGTGTAGTGTAGGAGAAGTGTGTAGTGTAGGAGAGGTGTTTAGTGTAGGGGCAGTGTGTAGTGTAGGAGAAGTGTGTAGTGTAGGAGAAGTGTGTAGTGTAGGGGCAGTGTGTAGTGTAGGAGAAGTGTGTAGTGTAGGAGCAGTGTGTAGTGTAGGGGCAGTGTGTAGTGTAGGAGAGGTGTGTAGTGTAGGAGAGGTGTGTAGTGTAGGGGCAGTGTGTAGTGTAGGAGCAGTGTGTAGTGTAGGGGCAGTGTGTAGTGTAGGAGAAGTGTGTAGTGTAGGAGAAGTGTGTAGTGTAGGAGCAGTGTGTAGTGTAGGAGAAGTGTGTAGTGTAGGAGAAGTGTGTAGTGTAGGAGAGGTGTGTAGTGTAGGAGAAGTGTGTAGTGTAGGAGAGGTGTGTAGTGTAGGAGCAGTGTGTAGTGTAGGAGAGGTGTGTAGTGTAGGAGAGGTGTGTAGTGTAGGGGCAGTGTGTAGTGTAGGGGCAGTGTGTAGTGTAGGGGCAGTGTGTAGTGTAGGAGAAGTGTGTAGTGTAGGAGAAGTGTGTAGTGTAGGAGCAGTGTGTAGTGTAGGAGAAGTGTGTAGTGTAGGGGCAGTGTGTAGTGTAGGAGCAGTGTGTAGTGTAGGGGCAGTGTGTAGTGTAGGGGCAGTGTGTAGTGTAGGAGAAGTGTGTAGTGTAGGGGCAGTGTGTAGTGTAGGGGCAGTGTGTAGTGTAGGAGAAGTGTGTAGTGTAGGAGCAGTGTGTAGTGTAGGGGCAGTGTGTAGTGTAGGGGCAGTGTGTAGTGTAGGAGAAGTGTGTAGTGTAGGAGAGGTGTGTAGTGTAGGAGAAGTGTGTAGTGTAGGAGAAGTGTGTAGTGTAGGAGAGGTGTGTAGTGTAGGAGAGGTGTGTAGTGTAGGAGAGGTGTGTAGTGTAGGAGCAGTGTGTAGTGTAGGAGCAGTGTGTAGTGTAGGGGCAGTGTGTAGTGTAGGGGCAGTGTGTAGTGTAGGGGCAGTGTGTAGTGTAGGGGCAGTGTGTAGTGTAGGAGCAGTGTGTAGTGTAGGGGCAGTGTGTAGTGTAGGGGCAGTGTGTAGTGTAGGAGAAGTGTGTAGTGTAGGGGCAGTGTGTAGTGTAGGGGCAGTGTGTAGTGTAGGGGCAGTGTGTAGTGTAGGAGAAGTGTGTAGTGTAGGAGCAGTGTGTAGTGTAGGAGCAGTGTGTAGTGTAGGGGCAGTGTGTAGTGTAGGGGCAGTGTGTAGTGTAGGAGAAGTGTGTAGTGTAGGGGCAGTGTGTAGTGTAGGGGCAGTGTGTAGTGTAGGGGCAGTGTGTAGTGTAGGAGAAGTGTGTAGTGTAGGAGAAGTGTGTAGTGTAGGGGCAGTGTGTAGTGTAGGAGAAGTGTGTAGTGTAGGAGCAGTGTGTAGTGTAGGAGAAGTGTGTAGTGTAGGAGAAGTGTGTAGTGTAGGGGCAGTGTGTAGGGTCAGTGCATTGTGGGTAATGTGAGAAACTGTGTTTAAAGATTAACTTGAGTTCAGAAAGGATATACAGATATAAAGCTGTTTGATTAGCGCTAAGTGCTAGATTTAAACTCCACAGTACACTGACAAACTTACAGTGGAAATTTACTCCTAATTACTTCCTTGGGTTTTTTTTCTCACGCACTCAACACCAGACTTTAAAGCTTACGCTTCAGCTGTACTTCACCCAAATACAGGAAATATTCCCTCAGGCTTGTCAAGCATCAACTCTGAACGTAGTGACAGATGATCCACGCGAATATTTCCCCTTTTAACGGAAAACAAAGATGTTGACTTAGCACTTTGCTGATTGCGTATTGGTTGCTCGGAGGCTTTGGCCTTTAGCATGACTCACACACAGACAGCGTGTTTACTCATCGCGGTTCCGCCTAAGCAAATAAAACGCACTTTCAGAATGATCAAGGACAGACGTTGTACATCGTGTACAGCTTGCGTATGTTGTTATTGAAGACAATGCGGCTTTTTTTATTGTGTAGTGAGCATAAAGAGCTGGAACGCAGACTCGGCCGAGAGAAGGTTAGGTCAAGATATGATCCATCCATT
>NC_080712.1:4727645-4765145 GCF_019097595.1 Hemibagrus wyckioides
CATAGCGTGCGCTGTGATGAAAGGCGGCGATAGGCAAAGTGGTGGTTCGGTTTCAGATGAATGTACAGTTCAAAATAAACAAAGAATTCTGATTTATATGATGTTAAAAACCTGTTATAGCTCTAAAACTGAAATATTTCACTTTGAAACACATGAAATAGCTTTAAACGCTAACACGAGCTCCAGGGTCTTGACACGTGACGCACATTCTCCCCACATACGTGCAAGTGTTTTCTTCAGCTTTCTAAAAGCATGCTGAAACAGTTCCATTCTAAGTTGCTTCAGATGCCACTAGTTTTAGATCATTTACATTTCCAGAGCGACATTTTTAGCTCATTTTATACAACTGAGCAATTGACGGCCTTCCTCAGGGGCCCAGCAGAAGCTTGGGGGTCATGGGATTCAAACTCACAACCTTCTGATCAGTAGTCCAGTGCTCTTTAAATCCCTTTAATCCCTTTAAACTTTAAATCACCGTTAATGCAATTTTAATTTTCTTTTATCGCTTGTTCAAAAGAAAAAGATCATTGTGTAACGCAAAATGCAACGTAATTCTATTAGTGTGTGTATTTGTGTGTGTGTGTGTGTGTGTGTATTGTGATCATGGACTCCTGTGTTCTTCTTTTGCATCAGATATATAAAAGGGGGTGTGGCTTAAAGTGTGAAGGCGGAGTCAGAGCTGTTAGTAATTCGGATGCTAATGTTCTTCACATGTATTGTGTTACACTGTTTACTCTGTGCATAAATAAGTCCAAAAAAAGCAAACTTTGGGGGCAAATATGTCTAAAGAGGGGAAAAAGAGGAAAAGATTAACATTCATCCATTTTATCCAAACCCTCTTACTACTGAGGAAATACAAGCAGAGAGATATGTATATATATACACACGAGTCCCTTTGTATATAAAAAAAATCGACAACAACACCTGACCAATCAGAATCGAGAATTCAGGAGTGCTCTGTGTGTGTGTGTGTGTGTGTGTTTGTTTTTTTTACTCCACGCAAGTCAAATCCTGTCAGCTTATCACAAGTGATGCATGTGACATATTGAGGCTTCTTACACTAATCCCTGTAGATTGAGTGATACCAAACAAGATCTTTAATTGAGAGTTAGAGTCAAGGTGGAAGAGTTAAGGGATTAGTTAAGTGTTCACTGAAGAGGTAAATCTTTAATTTTTTTTTTTTTTTTACAGGATAATGAATTCTGCTGGATTGAGATTGAAAGTTTCGTTAGTCCATTTTGGCAGATGCCTTTATTCAGAGTGGTCAGGCATAACATTATGACCACCTGCCTAATATTATGTTGGTCCCCCTTTTGCTGCCAAAACAGCCCTGACCCATCCTGCACTGTGTATTCTGACCCCTTTCTATCAGAACCAGCATTAACTTCTTCAGCAGTTTGATCAACAGTAGCTCGTCTGTTGGATCGGCTCACACGGGCCAGCCTTCGCTCCACACGTGCATCAATGAGCCTTGACTGTCCATGACCCTGTCTCCGGTTCACCACTGTTCCTTCCTCGGACCACTTTTGATAGATACTGACCACTGCAGACCGGGAACACCCCACAAGAGCTGCAGTTTTGGAGATGCTCTGATCCAGTGGTCTAGCCATCACAATTTGGCCCTTCATCAAACTCGCTCAAATCCTTACACTTGTCCATTTTTCCTGCTTCTAACACATCAACTATGAGGACAAAATGTTCACTTGCTGCCTAATATATCCCACCCACTAACAGGTGCCATGATGAGGAGATCATCAGTCTTATTCGATTCACCTCTCACTGGTCATAATGTTATGTCTGATCGGTGTATCTATTTATTTATACAAATGAGCAGCCCAGCAGTGGCAGCTTGGTAGTGCTGGGAGTCAAACTCATGACCTTCCTGAGCTGATGTCCAACATCTAATCCACTGAGCTAGCATTTACATTGACAGAGTGACTTACATTTTTATTTCATTTTTTATACAACTAAGCAATTGATTGGTTTAAGGGCCTTGCTCAAGAGCCCAGCAGTGGCACCTCAGTGGACCTGGAATTCAAACTCACAACCTTCTGACCAACACCTTTACCATTAAACCACAACATTCCACAGTCCCAAAATTCCCCTAGTCTGTTCTGGGAAGTTTCTGGAAAAGGACTTCGGTCTGATAAGATAGTGGAAGGAACAAAAAAACCCTCTAGCAGACTATGAGGTGGAGGAGACAAAGTCTGGTATCAAGGAGAGCATCAAGGCCTTTTCGATGTGGGTGGTTACAGGAAGTGAGTGGAAGGAGACAAACATGGGTTAAGATGTTGGTCTTGATTGTAATCGAGGCATTCTGCTGTGTCCTGAAGAAATCTGAAGGGGTTTGATAGAGCTGGCTGAGTGCAGGCCTGGAACTGGGGCTTTGCAGTAATCTAGTTCTGAGATATAACGAGAGCCTAGACTAGTGGCATGATGGGATAGATAGAGTCTGACTAGAGAGAGAAACATGATGCTGTGGTTCAAGGTTCTAGCAGTGTGACGACCGCTTCGTTCTGCTCTTACGCAACAGCCGTGCAGCGCGTCTCTGTAGCATTACCTCATTCTTCTTCACTTACCTCTTGATCACAACCTAACAGAGAACCTGTAGTGGTATGACCTCGCAGGGAGGACACGTGAAACAGAGCCTTCCATTGTCCTCGACATGGATTAGTCCTGTCAACACCGTGTTTGCATTCACTCATCCAGAACACACAGGAAGCTGCTTAATTGTAAACGCTGTTTTTGCATGTCCTGCGCAGTAATTGAAGGCTTGGCGCCGGTCGTAAAGTTGTTTATCATGTCAGCCTCGAGGTTGGAGGTGATGGATTAAGAATACAAGTGCGCTGTGCTAACGCAGACACAAAGAAACAGAGCTGGCAGACAGCTGAAATTTATTAGTGTAGAAAGAGAAGGGAGGAAGAAGAAGAAGAAGAAAAAAAAAAGAAGAGTTGCTGCTCGGGTTTGTGTGGATCTGTTAAAGAAAAAATAAAACTTGGTACTGAGCATGAAGATTTATTTAGCAGAGGAAATGATCCTTGGCCACTTTATGTTCCTGGAGCATGGCTTTTGTTTAAGCACACTCTGCAGCTGGCAGGATTTTTTTTAATGCTCCCATTTAAAAGGGATGAAAGAATGAAAAAACATCAGTGCTCAGGCTTGGAACATGCTCCAGTTTTTTCCATGACGAAGACGTTCGCGGCGTCGTTTCTTATTCTTCGCTGTAAACTGTTTTCCTGGAGATCCTGGAGCATGTCCTGGAGCAGCACCTGTTGTATTGTGTGAAAGAGTGCAGCTATCTGAAACCTCCTCAATCTACACAGGGATTAGTGTGAGAACCTTCAACATATCCCATACATCGCTTAATGATAGTATCAAGTGATACATTGAAAGGATTTGCAGGGTGTAAAAGAAACCAGGTGCATCAATGAGCCTCAGCCGCCCATGACCCTGTCGCCGGTTCACCACTGTTCCTTTCTTGGACCACTTTTGATAGATACTGACCACTGCAGACCGGGAACACCCCACAAGAGCTGCAGTTTTGGAGATGCTCTGATCCAGTGGTCTAGTCATCACAATTCGTCCCTTCGTCAAACTCGCTCAAATCCTTACACTTGTCCATTTTTCCTGCTTCTAACACCAACTTTGAGGACAAAATGTTCCTGCTGCCTAATACATCCCACCCACTAACAGGTGACATGATGAGGAGATCATCAGTCTTATTCACCTCGCTTAGAATGTTATGGCTGATCTGTGAATCTATTTTTATTTATTTATCTCATTTATACAACTGAGTAGTTGAAGGTTAAGGGATTTGTTCAAGAGCCCAGCAGGGGCAGCTTGGCATATTGCAGTTGATATGATGGAATTAAGTAGACATTCATGGAAGGAGTCTCCAGTTCAACTGAGTACATTTTCATATGTATGGTTAGGATTTTAGAATGTAATTATTATTATTAACTTAAGAAAGAGATAAAGAGAGACTGCTGTTATTATAATAATAATAATAATAATAATAATAATAATAACAGGATCTCAGTCCTAACAACTGCTTTCATGAATGTTCTGCAACACTTATATAACCATAAACTGATAAAAAGTAATCGCTACTATTGATTCAGATTGTGAATTATTTTTCTAGTACAACAGCTGGGTGTTTTATTCCTTAAATGCATGCAGAGTATTCTTGTTCTGGACGTACAACCCAGGCTGTAGTTCCTTCTGTTGTGTTTAGAGTTGTTTATCTATGTTTAAGGCTGGAAGGAACGAATGACCACGTTTCCGTTGTTTGTTTTTCGCACAGCATTCCTTCATTCCCCGTATCAGCCGGTGTACACGGCCACCAAACACGGCGTGATCGGCTTCTCCAGATCGCTAGCGGTGAGTAAATCCAGCCTTCTTTCACCTGCTCAACGTTCCAGTAAAATACTTTGCTTTGAATGAAATCAACTAAAAGATACAAACTCTGTTGCTCTGGTTTGTTGTTGTTGTTGACCCTCTTTAAAGGAAATCCCTAAGGATCACAAAGAGAGTTTCATTACTATATAAGGTCAAGGGAAACGTGCTAAATGAGGCACGAAGGAACGAGCCAATGAGTAGATGTAGACTTCCTGAGCTAAAATTTTCTAGATATCCTAGAGATCTGATGCAGTTTCTTTTCCGGTTCTCACAGAACATGGCCTAGATGTATCCATCCATCCATTTTCTATACCCGCTTTATTCCTAATTAGGGGCACAGGGATCTGCTGGGGCCTATCCCAGCACCCATTGGGCGAAAGGCAGGGGAACACCGTCACAGGGCCACACATATAGACAGACAACCACACACTCACACCTATGGGCAATTTAGGATTACCAATCAACTTAATGTACATGTTTTTGGACTGTGGGAGGAAACTGGAGTACCCGGAGTAAACCCACACAGGCACAGGCAACATCCACGCAGAAAGGCCCCTGCCTGTTCAAACCCGGGATTCGAACTTAGGACCTTCTTGCTGTGAGGCAACAGTGCTAACCACTAAGCTGCCGTGCTGCCCTGGCATAGATGTAAACCTTTTCATTTGACTTACTATGTTTAAGAACGTTTAAAGATTTGCGTTTGATTGTTAAGATCTGCAACAATTCTGTTCTCTGTCCAAATTTAACTCACTTGACTCCATGTCGGTCATCCCCTCCCCCTCTCTTTCTGCAAGCGGCCATTTGCTTGGTGCAGCTACAGTATTAGCTCTGAGAGGAAATCGACTGTCTGAAAGATGACTGAAACAGGACGTAGGTGTAACTGGATGTGTCACAATCGTTTTCCTCAATCGTTCAGCCAAGATGTTTCCGTCCGTATCCGGTAAACTGATAACCACAAGCTTCTTCCTTATTGACCAGAAGGATGACCAGAACCAGAAGGATCTGGTCTAATCTATGGCCAAACTGTTCCTTTAAAAGGCAGTCAGTTCAAATGCTGTGATATTTTTAATTCAGCAAAGCTGACTCTTATGGTGTCACAATGCTAAACATGTAGCCATAATCTTCCCTTACATGCTTCTATATTAAACAACTTTGTGAGAGTGCAAAAGGGACAGTTATAAGATTCTGTTGAGCGACAGATCCCAAAAAGCCTCCAGTGATTCCTCGGACAGAGTGCATGAGGCTTATCTTTGCTTCCCTGCTCACATTCACTGTACCTGCGACTGGTTCCCAGCTGCTCTTTAATGCACACATAAATACCAGTGGTTTCATCTAATATTGTCATATACGACCTGCAATTAAATGTATATAGAGATATTACGAAGCTTGTTGTAGAAATCGTTAATATCTCTGGTTGACCGACATCTAGTAATCAATCAAACAGCTAATTGTTTAGCCTATTTACAAATATAACAGCTATTAATTAGCCTAATTTGTATTCAGCGACTACCATTTCTCATCAAAACAGGAAGTGACAAAAGAGGCTTATTGCCTGCTAGACTGGCCATAGGGCAAGACACCAAAGTTTTTGATGTTGGGAAAGATGACCCTTGCGGATGTAACTTATGTGTGCACTCAAGTCTGGATTTTTTTTGTTGTTGTTGTCAGGACGCATCAGAGCATTGCAATTACGGCGTGAGGATCAATGTCCTGTGTCCGGCCTTCGTGGACACGAAGCTCCTCCTCAGCGTCGATCACGAAGAGACCATGGGCAAGTTCCACAAGTACAAAGATGACTTAAAGCAGAAGATGGACAAGTTCGGAGTTCTCAAGTGAGTATGTAAGGGATGTGGTAACTTAGTGGTTAAGGTGTTGGACAACTGGTGCAAAAGTTCACGTCCCACGTCCACTAAGCTGACACTGCTGGGCCCCTGAGCAAGGCCCTTAACCCCCAGTTGTATAAAAACAATGTAAGTCACTCTAATTAAGGGCGTCTGCCAAATGCTATAAATGTAAAAGAGTCTGTTTAAAAGCTGGTTCCTCTGCTGACTGTCTTTTATACATGAATTCCTCCAGCATTAAGTGATCTTTACTTCCAAACAGCAGCCATTATCTCAGTGCTGCAGTTAAAGGAACTTGTTTTTAAAAGGTTAGTGACTCATTTGTGATTAGAAAGCAGCCACTCATCATGAAAGCAATCTCCTCGGTAAGAGTGAAAGGGCCGCATTCAGATGAGCCAGAACCTGTCCACTTAACCCCGCCCCCTTGCTGTAATTTTCCTCCGTCATCAGCTCGTTTTCAGTGTAAATGCTGTTTCCTGTGAAGCAATCCTGAAGAAAATGCTTCCAGACACACACACACTGACCATATAAAGTGTTTCAATGATGACTGAAATGGAGATGGTCTTCATGGCAGTCTGTAGAACTGATGTTGCCTCTGAGGTGATATTGTTTAGGTTTTCCCTCAGACACCATGATCAGTAGATCAGTATGTCCGGTAAGGCTGGGAGTTTCTAACCTGTAATGAGTTCCTGCCACTCTCTGGAGAGTCTTGTGGTTGTGGGCGGAGCAACTGCTACACTACTGTATATAGTATCACATTACAGATGTGGTGGAGAGTTACAGATATGTCTGTAATCTGTAATTCTCCACCATATCTGTAGCTCTCCACCGTATCTGTAACTTTCCACCGTATCTGTAGCTCTTCACTATATCTGTAGCTCTTCACTATATCTGCAGCTCTCCACCATATTTGTAACTCTCCACCGTATTTGTGACTCTACCCTGTATCTGTAACTCATCACTCTTTCTGTGATGTTCAGTGTTTTGCGTCTGACTTTATCTACTAAACCGTGTTTGCTAATTTTGCTACATGTTGGTTTTAACGTGATCCACGTTCTTCACATGCTGGTCAGTTTCTGATTGGGTTTCTGTTAGCATATAGCCATAACGTTCTAACCCCAGTGTTCATCATGTGATTGGAGCATTCCGGTCATTTGACTTTTATTTGATGTGTGTGTGTGTGTTTGTAGGCCGTCTCTGATCGCAGAGGGAATGATGCGCCTTATAACAGACGAGAGCCTGAACGGAGCCGTGATGAAGATCACCTGCTCTAAAGGGATTCACTTCCACGTGTACGAGCCTCTGTCAGCCTGAACCAGCGCTAAATCCTCCGCTGAGCTCCGGGCTCTCACTCAGCAGCCTGTCCAAACCGGTCTCCACAAATATCAAGAGATCAGTCCAGATGTGCCCGGGATTCCTGCAGATGTGAGCTGTTACATACACAAAGGATGATTTACAATCAGGAAACTCTCTCCTGTTTCACTTCAGCAGGCAGAATCCTTTAAACCGTCTCCGAAATCGCAGCTTTCCTGCCATGTGTTTGTTAACACGAAGGAAAAAGTGAAGCAGGACAGTTTTATAACTCCATCATGGTAGATTTTTCATCAGGTATCAGGTCTGTTTTTCTTCCTCGCTGCTGTTTGATTGAAGCCATGTTTATAAATCCTGTTGCTTTTATCATATTTATTAGCTGCTTGCTCTGCCACCATCACTTCCCACAATGCAAATCCTTCTTTATGGTCATTTTATCAAATCGTGATGTTGCTATTTACAATGTGGAAACAACTGTGTGCTAGTAATATGCATAGTATTTTGAGTTTTAAAATAAAATCGAAATACAAATAAATAAATAAACCAAAAAAACACTGTTTTGTTGCCATGTCTTATTTTTGTTATTAAACTTATGGTCATGATATAGTTTATTTTTCATGCGTTTTATTACTATATGAGTCAAAATAAAAATAGAGCCAGAAATGGAACAATTAAATTTAATTTAATTTAATTAAAGAAATTAAATTAAATTAAAATTACATTCAATTCAATTAATAAAAAAAAATCTAAAAAATAAATTAAATTAAATTAAATTAATAGAAAAAAATAAATAAAATAAAATAAAAATCATTACAGAAAATAAGCAAAATAAATAGACAAAATATAAAATACAGCATATGAACTCAATACAACAATTAATGATTATAAATATGGTGATATGAATATCAATAATAATTATGAATCGATCAATAATAATATTTTCTCACTAATACACTAGAATAAAAAAGTCTGCAAATCTGTTTTTGTTCCCCTAAATCTGGAGTCATGCCGTCGTGAAGCAAAAAAAGGGGGATCAGTCACAAATAAGAAATTCAGAAATTCTTATAAAAATATTTTCCACAATTTTACTTTCCAGTCAAGCTGTTTTGCTAATTATTTGAATTTTAGTTTTAAATTAAAAAAAAAAAAAAAATTCTTCACAGAATTTTATTCATAGTGCTTTCAAACACCATACACATGGTGTAATAAAATCTGGTGGTATGAAGGTGATTATTTTCCAAAAACTGCACATCCCAAAGGGTTTTATTCTTCTTCCACCACAGCAATTTACCAAACTGAACAACTAAAGAATGGCATATCATGTTTTATCTTTTAAAAATAGCTTGTTCCTGTTCTCACATTCTAGACGCTATAAACAGTCTTCCCTCCCTACCTCTACCTCAAACTGTTCTCTCTCGGCGTTAACTCACTCAAACTAAACACAGTTCAGCGTCATGTTACAGCATAAACTCCTCCCCTTTTTCCTGTAGATGTCGGAATAATTTAAAATGACAGCTTTACCTCTGACGCTGGAGACTCCTTCCATGAATTTTAACAGAAAACTTCAGCACATCAGCAATCACATGTTTATTTAGCTACTCTAAAACGAAGTCTCTGTGAATGAGCTGTTACTATGGAAACGATAACATGTTACAACACCACTCAGAATCCAGAACACCACGTCTTAGAACACCAATCAGGATCCAGAATTCAACAAAATGACTTTTTAAGAAAGTCACAGAAGTTCAGATTTATATCTTTTTTTTATATATATGTGAGAATCACCTTCCTCTGGTAAACTGTTGCTGCATCACCCTCATTTACATACCAGGAATCTGATTGGCTGTTCTGCTTTATGATGCAATACTTTGCTTAAGCCTAACTCAGATTTTTCTCTGGGATCAAACCTTACTTTTCCAGGTGCATGCTGACTTTAAAGGCTTTAAGGTGTTGAATCTATAATGAACTCTTTATTTATTATTTTATATTTTTTATTTATACTATTTATTTATGAGTTGCTCAAGAGCTCCTGATGACTTACACGACTCCAACTGACTGTATATGACTGTAGAAAGGATAATTATTCATAATCATGGTAATTATAATAATTCATACTCTCTGGTGTCACCCAAATAAGGATGAGGTTCCCTTTAGAGTCTGGTTCCTCTCAGGTTTTTTTTCCTCACCACCATCGCCTCAGGCTTGCTCAATAGGGCTAAATACAAATACATTCAAATAGAAGTCTAATATTAATCTTGCACTATTTGTACTATGATCTGCAAAGCTGCTTTGAGACAATGTCCATTGTTAAAAGTGCTACACAAATCAAACTGAATTGAATTCGACATCATAAGTATATCCTGAAGAAAGAAGGAAGGAAGACTGCTTCACAGTGTTGATCACGGCATGAAGAGAATGAATTACGTGAGCAGTAAAGACATGTATGATGAAAGAAATCCGTTGCTTTACTTCCTTTGGTGTGGCACATTAAAATCGTTTATTGTGAACTTTAATCACACTTTCATAAATGATTCTCTCGCTCTCTCTTTCTCTCTATATCTCTATCTCTCTCTCTCACACACACACACACACGTGGTCTACATATGACTTTTCCTCCAACCTGCACCTGTGTTTACGTGCTAGTCGCCTAGATGACTGACTGCCGTTTAAACACCTTTTAATTATGCGTAATGTGCCAGAGCTGCAGACAAAAGGCTGTAAACATGCCCATCGACTGGGTTCGGGCACTGCGGCTGCTTTCACTCGTAAACAATCTGCCTGGGTGGTAAATGATCAATTTTCTGCTTTGTGTGCCTTTATTTGCACGACTAGCATACTATATAAAAGTAGGAACAGTTTTAGCACGGTTTAGCAATAAAGACTCTAGCCACAAGTCAAGCCAAGAGTTTAACTGATAACACGAACATATCTGTAATATTCACTTTCTCTAGGATTCTCTAGGAATGCGTGTTTTGATGTTTTGGAACAAATCTGCTGTCATTTTGAACATTTCCTCCTGTTTTTGTCGTGTCCATGTTGATGATTGAATGTCTTTGTCCTGTCTCCACAGTGGAGGTTAATATGAAGCTCATATGAAAGTAGACACCCAGGACTTTAAGAATTATAGTCTTTTAAGTGTTTAATAGTCCACTTGCTAGCCTTCGGAACCTCCTAGTGGTCCAGCGGCAGGATCGCTCTCACTGCCGTGGCGCGGGTTCATAAACTCTCAGTGCCGGTCCTAAGCCCGGATTAAAGGGGAGGGTTACGTTAGGAAGGGCATCCGGCGTAGAACCTGTGCCAAATTAAAAACATGTGGACCGAATGATCCACTGTGGTGACCCCGAACAGGGAGCAGCTGAAAGAAGAAGAACAACAACACTGGTGACTGATGAGGAAATCGAGTGTCCTGATGTGTATTGATTCACTATCTAGGGAGCTAAGGACTGAGGCAAACTGAGACACAGCCATGATCTTTGCAAGGCATGGATAGAACTTAACATAGAGAACATGATGATGTTATTTTTGGGAAAATGTTCTTGAGATCAATTTTGTTTGTGTCTATATTTCCATTTTTTGATCTCATGACACCTAAAGAGAGAGCACATGATTTATGGGCGTTCGTACACTCTTAAAAAAAAACATCCTCATAAAAAAGCACTAAGCACTTTTACTGGTCATGTGATGCCATGTGCCTTCCCAGTCTGCACTCAGATTATCTCAGGTATGCAGCCGAGCAGGAAACAGGTAGAAGAATGGAGTCATGCAGATCACTCTGCGTTACAGGTTTAGAGAATGTGAAGCATCTAATACCAGATCAAATAAAAACAAGGCTGTGGAATTCACTCCTGTCACGCCGTGAAAGTGTGAAACGACAGGGTTAGCATGACATGCTGGGGGGGTGAGGTGCGAGACTGAAAACGCTGTATTTGTGTACGTTCACCTAGAGAAAGCACACATGAGCATGACACGCAAGGAGAAAATGTTCACACTCGTCCCCGAGGCTGGAGTGGGTGTGGACAAGTGAGAACAGATGATAAGAATGCGTAGGCTGTCATACGCCTCAGTCGAGAGATAAACTTTCACTTAATCTACAGCTGCGGAGTCGCTCAGGAAAGTGCTTTTGAATGAGTAGTTTAACGTTTCAAAGCTGAACAGAAGGTTATAAGTTCAAGTCTCACTACTGAGAACAAACCTCAGAGCTGCTCAGCTGTGGACTGGACTCTAATGTTACTGTTGAGGTTTTGGATAAAATTCATAACCACGTTACTACATTGATATGTCCATCTAAAACCCACACTATGAACCGATCTCTCAAAGTTCTATTCCAAAGAAAACCTGGGGATGGGTGCAGGGGGAGTGTTTTAGGGGGCGGTTTGGGGTTCGGTAAAATGCTGCAAAGATAGAAATGTTTATTTATTTATCTTTAAACAGAAATTAGTCAATAATAAATAAATAAATAAATAAAAATGCTACACAAATTACTGTTCTTTTATTTATACAATAATGCTGCGTAAATGAAATATGTTCTCACTTGTAATATATATATATATATATATATATATATATATATATATATATATATATATATATAATTTATTTTAAATATTTTTTAATGAATTTTAAATTTTGATAATTACTCCTAGACTGTCCAGAAAAATACAAGGAAAAAATAAACAATATTTTGCATTAATAATAATAATAATAATAATAATAATAATAATAATAATAGTACTAATAATTTTGGGGGGTTTTGTGCAGTATTTAAGTGTGTCCTAGACTGTCTCATCCTTGGGGTTGGGGTCAGTGCACAGGGTCGGCCATGATACAGTGCCCCTGGAGCGGGGTGGGTTGGGGGCCTTGCTCAAGGGCCCAATGGTTACAGCTTGATCTTCTGGTCAATGATCCAGTCCCTTATTTGTACTATTGATCTAACTTTCTGCAGCAATGCTGCCCCATGACTTAGATAATAAACATAATCCATAATAAAAAGTCAATCTTAATCAATCCTAAGAATAGAAAAAGCAATCAAGTCTCATTGTAGGAAACATTTACATTTCTGGTATTTGGCAGATGCTGTTATCGAGAGTACAATTTATTTCATTTTATTCAACTAAGCCATTGAAGGTTAAGGGCCTTGCTCAGAGGCCCAGCAGTAGCAGCTTTGTGAACCTAGGATTCAAACTCACAACCTTCTAATCAGTAAACCAACACCTTAACCACTAAGCTAACACTTCCAGCTTTCAGTGTCAGTCTTTGTTGTCTGTTACAGGATCTGTTATCTGATACGCTTTCTCCTATATCCAATCCCCCTCTAATCAGTATATTCTCTAGTCTTAGACGCACTGAGTATCAGTAATAGATGGAATTTTTGTTATGAAGCCTAAAACGATCGGCTACTCTGGTCTAACGTTGGAAAGGTTGCTACTAATAAGTGTTAACTGGCGGCTTTAAATCAATAACGCTGGCAGAATTCCTAACAGTAATGAGGAATTCTGCTAGCTGGCTAATAATTTCTTAACTTCATAACTTGGAAGGATGAGTAAGATACAAGGAAATCACTAGTCACTCACATAATGTACTTATAGAGTCATCGGTCTGACCGAACCATAACGTGCAGCTCAACACGGAGTTGAGAATAAGTGGTGTATCATTGTGTAATGAGCCTAAAGCTGAAACCCAACAGGAGAGGTGAGGATTCAGTGCCATGTGCCAAGAATGTGATAATAATAATAAAGTCATGTGACTCTAATGTTCTGAAGAAGATTAAAAACCTGTCTAACATTACGGTTGGGAACAATGATACTTCCTTAACCACTGACGTCATTAAGATAAGTATTTTAGTGATGAATGTGGCATCGTTAGCATTGTAGACAGCACTGAGTTGTTGTAAACTCCTGCTGTAAACAATACAAAGACTCTAAGAAAAATATTTATTTCCTGCGTCATGTCCGTTGTTCCTTTAACCCTTTATACCAGAGGAATGGTATAGAAATGAAAAAGAAATTGTGTTGGTTCTGATTTTGCTGCCAGAATAGCCCTGACCCATCCTGCACTGTGTATTCTGACACCTTTCTATCAGAACCAGCATTAACTTCTTCAGCAGTTTGAGCAACAGTAGCTCGTCTGTTGGATCGGATCACACGGGCCAGCCTTCACTCTCCACGTGCATCAGTGAGCCTCGGCCATCCATGACCCCGTCGCCGATTCACCACTGTTCCTCCCTTGGACCACTTTTGATAGATACTGACCACTGCAGACCGGGAACACCCCACAAGAGCTGCAGTTTTGGTGATGCTCTGATCCAGTGGTCTAGCCATCACAATTCACCCCTTCGTCAAACTCGCTCAAATTCTTAGACTTGCCCATTATTTCCTGTTTCTAACATCAACTTTGAGGACAAAATGTTCACTTGCTGCCTAATATATCCCACCCACTAACAGGTGCCATGATGAGGAGATCATCAGTCTTATTCACTTCACTTCTCACTGCTCAGAATGTTACGCCTGATCGGTATATGTTTTCAGTTCTCCTATTTTGCTAATTTGTCTATATTGTTTATTTCGTGTATCTGTCCTGTAGTGTTTTGTTTTGTATTGTCTGTTTGCACTAGGTTGCACTTTATGTGGCTAGAACAACTTACTTTCTGTCCTTAGCTCTGTGTGGTTTTGTAGCTGTATGTTGTTGTATGTAGCACCAGGGTTCTGGAGAAATGTTGTCTCATTGTTACTGTGGACTGAGCTATATATAGTTGAAATGACAATAAAAGCTTCTTGAATATTTTGCCCCTAGTAGGCAATGGGAAATCGGAAATATTTCAAAACTAAACATTCTTAGTGTCTACTTTCATATGAGCTTCATATTAACCACCACTGTGGAGTGGAACATGATGAAAATGGACACAACAAAACAGGTCTCTGGTTCAGATGTTGATTTACTGATCACAGAAAACCAATCCTTATATTTTGGATTTACATCAGATGATCTTTTGGATATTATCCATAGCTTGGTATGTAAATGTGATCCCGCCCATCTGAGCCATACACCCAGATCTGCAGCTGTGGGGTTCCTTGTCATTACTGGCCTACTGGCCTTCAGCCTACGCTTCTCGTCTCTCCCATGGCTACTTATTCAGAGAACGGGATTAACCCGCACATGTCCACACCCACTGCAATCCTATTTGCAAACCTTTGCTTTTTCCCCCAGACTTCTGGTGGCGGCAGAGGGAAAGGGTTGCTTATCATTCTTTTTGCTCTTGCCATACTTCCTGATTTGATATGCGAATTCCAGGCGGTCACTGTTTGGGAAACCTTTCTAACCCTCTATATTTTTTCACAGGGGCTTTGTATTTCCAGATTGAAGACCTTTGCCAGGCCAGCAGCACCATGTTCAAACTTCACCCTGGACAGGAAACCTCATTTTTCACTCCACATCATCAGATTAATCAGATCTTATCACAGCCCATTTCTTTGTGTCATTTTTTCCCCACTGGTCCTCAACTCGGTCTCTGCTTCTTCTGTTTCTTTCAGAACAGTTACTTTCCTTCTCCTAGCTTCCTCCAGCCTCTGGATGTCTGATGTTCTTTGCTCTAAAAGTAAACAGGTTACAGTATACAAAATAATGACCATCTCAGACTGTGACAACTGAAAAGTGTAAAATTGTAAAAATTGTAAATGTAAGCATGTAAGCATTCGTCATAAGTTTTCTGTATTTTGGTTTCAATATGAAGACAAAAGCACGAAGATTTTGTAAAATCTTAATCAAATAGCTAACTCAGTCAAAATCAGTTAGGGACAGTGGTGGCTCAAAGTGGTTAAGGCTCTGGGTTGTTGATTGGAGGATCGGGGTTCAAGCTCCAGCACCACCAAGCTCCACTGTTGGGCAATTGATCAAGGCCCTTAACCCTCTCTGCTCCAGGGGTGCTGTATCATAACTGCCCCTGCGCTCTGACCCCAACTTCCTCAGCTGGGATACACGAAGAAAGAATTTCACTGTGCAGTAATGTATATGTGGCAAATAAAGGCTACTTAACTTAACCTCTGGGTCATCCAGACATTTCATATCTGCTTCTTTCTTGTCATCATCATCATCATCATCATCATCATCATCGATCCTTCCTCTTAGCATTAGTCTTGAGAGGATCACATGTCCAGAGATGATTATTCAGGATTTCTTCCACACCACCCCATTACCACACTCCATCCACTGACCTCCTGTAGCTATCCGAGTTAGATTTTAGCACTTCTCACACTCCACACTGCTCCAAGCTCCTTCTGATCCTCCGAGACAGATAGACTGATCCCATCTTCTCTCAAGGAAGACCAACATCAAGACTCTGTTCTGGTACCTAGGTGGTGGAATGAACTTCCAAAAGATTCTTCAAATGACGTCTAAAGGCTTACCTCTTCCTGAAGCATGTGAAACAGTGAGCAGGATGGGATGTTGAAGGTATCTGCTACGCCTCTGTAGAATTTCAAATCCAGCGCTGTGTAATAATGTTCAGGAGAACTTTAGGAAGCTCCTTGAAAGCTCTTCCCCAACATTGGCAGCCTTTTCTTAAAGACACCAAGTGCTTTCGGACACCATAGGGGTAACCATGGACAACCGACTGTCCTTTTCCTCCCATGTTACAAATGTCACACGCTCAGTTTCACTTTCGGTTTTTTCTGTACAATATCACAAGGATTCGGTCATTTCTATCCACACAGGCTGCTCAGGTGCCAGGTTACAAGTCTCTTGTCTCTACTGACAAGTCATTTTTAATATAGTGTCTGGAAATGTTGGTCCTTAGTAATTGATTTTATAACTAATATTTGTTGGGGAACTTGGTCTTGCGGTTCCTAGGGAAGGGGGGGTTCAATTCCTGGCTCCGTCCTGTGTGGGTGGTTTTGAACGTTCTCTCTTTGTTTCGGGATTTCCACTGAAACACCAGTCTGAAGACATGTATTGTAGGCTAAATTAATTGTAGTGTGTGAATGAGTCTGTGTGTGTGTTTGATGGTGTGGGTGTGTCCTGAGTTCCTAAGGATAGACTCCTGTTTCCAAGAGAGACCCTGTGTAGCATTAGTGTTACAGAAATCCGAAACTGCTTGGATCTGGCTCAGAGACGGAGCTCGTGCTTCACTGAGTACAGCACAGCGGTATTTGATCCCACCGAAGTGAATCAACATGTAAAAATTTGTCCAGCTGGAGCCAAAAGTAACAGCACATACGTTTCAACAGCTGTATAATGAGTTTCAACTTCACATGACCCGAGAGTGTGTACATTGTTTGCATCCTGAAAAACCACTGAGGATGTCGAGAAACAGTGAGTGGAGATAAGCAGGAGGTGGAGAGTTCATATATTCTTTAGGAGCAGTTATGGGGGGGGGGAAGTGAACACAATGTCCTGCTTCTAGTATTAACACTTCAGCTGAGTTTGGAAATGTTACGCAAGAGTGTGTTGGTCTGGGCCAGTCATCACGCTGCGTTTACAGATCATCATGAATACACAGAAATATGTACAGAGGCTGACTGATGTGGGATTGTTCCACTATATAAATTGGATTTCTGGCTGCTTTTAATTGATCAGCTGTAATAATTTTGATGCGGTCTGTTTACACTTGATCCGATCCAGATTGTTTATTTTTGCTGTTCGTTTTACATCGAATGAATGCGCTCTGCAAATGTCCTCGTAGGTTTTTTGTATTTCTTAACATCGTCAAAGATTCATCCGGACCTCGGTTGATGATTCATTGAGTGTATCGTCCCAAAGAAAAGGGAAAAAAAAGCGAATCCTCTCAGAGTAAACGGCAGCATGAACACAGATTTGTAGTCGTTTCTGTTGTTCCTTTTTAATCCACGTGTGTCCCCGCTGACATTCCCACCTATAAGATGTTATTCTAACACTTTTCTCAGGTTTGAAAAAAAAACTATCTGACTGGCAGGCAACGAACGATTGGGCCCGAGGCCAACAAAAACAAACCCGGCTTTGATTGGCTAAGAAAATAAGGCAAAGAGAGATGTATGATTTTAATCAAGCGAGTAAAGAGGAAATTCATTTTCAGGAATGAAACCAAGAAAAGAACTGAATCTGGAGGGGTTGAGGTCAGAAAGGCGATTAGTTGAGCCAAGGTAAACAGGCAGGGGTTATAGAGGGCTAATGTAACAATTTATGAGTTATATAATCATGTTTCAGCCTCAGGTTTCAGCTGGAAGGAGCAAAATAAAGGAGAGTAGTGTAAGTATGAGGTCAATAACATCTGGACTTGGACACATCAGTAAGAAGATCGAACTCCAGGTCATTGAACACACTCACACGTGTGTGATGGATGATAGGGAAAAAATGGACGTTCGGATATTTACACATGAATGCAACTGAATATTCATGTTTTTTTGCTGGTATTTGTTATTTTTTCCATAGAAAGCTTGTCAGCAAGGCACACAGGGCATCTGGTTGAGACGAGACATCTGGAAATAGACCGGGATCCCATGAGATCCAATAACAACACCACCACCACTAGAACAATCCCAGAGTGGGAGAGATATGAAACGCTGATAAGCAGACGTTTTTCCCATACTGAGGAACTGAAAGCTGTTGAATAGCACCAAGTTGGTTTATCCAGACACTGACAATGGATGAGAAAACGTTCTCAAGATAGCTGACACCAGCGCGGTGGACGAAGCATCTTACAAAGTCTTTTCTTTCCCATAGACATCGTGTGATCGATCTGTTTTCCAAAATCTAGCATATTATAAACGCTTGTGATAGAAAAATATCGGCAAGAATTAAGGGGAAGGTGTACAAGACAGCGGTGAGACCGGCCATGCTGTATGGTTTAGAGGCAGTGTCACTGAGGAAGAGACACGAGTCAGAGTTGAGGTCATGTTGAGGTGCTCTTTGGGAGTGACAAGGTTGGACAGGATTAGGAACGAGTACATCAGAGGGATGGTTCATGTTGGATGTTTGGGGGACAAAGTTAGGGAGGACAGATTAAGATGGTTTGGACATGTTCAGAGGAGGGAGAGTGAGTATATTGGTAGGAGAATGTTGGACATGGAGCTGCCAGGCAGGAGGTAAAGAGGAAGGCCAAAGAGGAGGTATATGGATGTAATAAATGAGGATATGAAGCTAGTGGGTGCAAGTGTTGAGGATGCAGAAGATAGGGATAGGTGGAGAGAGATGATTCGCTGTGGAGACCCCTGATGGGAACAGCCCAAAGAAGAAGAAGAAGTGGCATATTATAAATGCTAATGCTAGCTAACACGCATTTGATGTCCTATGTCATAGACTTTGGGTTTTTTTTCTAGACTAAAGCAGTCGGTGTCTAACATTCATCCAGCTTTAGCTTGCTTAATAGCAGATTAATTGCTTGAATTTGTTTGGAAACCAATGCAAGGTCAGAATTACTGCTAGTCTTTTTGTTAAATCACAAAAAGCCTGCACTGCAAAGTGTAAAACCTTTAGCTTTCTTCACTTTGCAGATTTTTGCTAAGAGCCATCGCACACCTCATTTTCTTCCTGCGGTTTGGTTTATTAGGCTCTTTCTCCTCCACAAGTTCCTCATTAACTTGAATGATGAGCTCAATTAGCCCAGCGTGACTCAGAAATGGCTGACACCGACCAATCAAGGTGGAAAACGGTCCAGTCGTGTGCATGAGGTACGGCTAATTAGGGCAGAGAATGAAACGAATGCAGACTGAGGGTCTGGCAAAGCTACACAAACAGATGCTAAGAGGTCTGGATGGAATGCTGTAAATGTTGCTTCTCCTCCAGCAGGATGTGAATGCCTCGGAGCGAAAAGAAAAAAAAAAAATGGGCCGATCTCTCGCAGAGGCGACCGTCTGCGTGCTTTTCTGAGAGGCTGTGATGAATAGAGGTGCAGATTAGCGGAACGCTGAGGCGCACCAGAGCCATGTGCTGCACGGCTAATCAGGAGCAGCTAATGACACATTCGCTCCGGCTACAGGATCGCTTTTCATTGTGGCCTCCATTCTTCAGCGTGTGATTATGATTGCAGTCTTTATGACAGGCCTGATATGCACCTTCATAGCCATTTCCCCCACCTGATTCACTGTTTCTGCCATCGGGGTAATTATTCCACACATATGAAAAGCTCATTGCAGTGAGGATGTGGGTTCTCCAACACTGTTTGTGCTAAAAATGACCAGATTTAACTCATTTCACTCAGTCTGTATGCAGTGATTGCAATCTTTCAATAAAAAAGACCATATTGTGTATGGAAGTTACAAAGCTGCCTTATAACAAGCCATAATCCATTTTCTATACCTGCTTTATTCCTTATTAGGATCACAGGGATCTGCTGGAGCCTATCCCAGCACACATTGGGCGAAAGGCAGGGGTACACCCTGGACAGGTCACCACTCCATAACAGGGCCACATACACTACCAGTCAAAAGTTTGGACACTCCTTCTAATTCCATGGTCTTTCCTGATGTTTATTTCTTTCTACATTGTAAAACAATGCTGAAGGCGGCCGAAATCCACAATAATGTCCTCTGAACAGTTGATATTGAGATATGTCTGCTACTGATGCTCTGTAAAGCCTTCATAACGCCTCTAATCTGAGGTGCTGTTAATTGGTGATTTCTGAGGCTGGTCACTCTAAATGAACTTCTCCTCTGCAGCAGAGGTCAGTTTTGGTCTTGCTTTACTGGGATGGTCTTCATGTGAACCAGTTTCTTCATGGTGCTTGATGGGTTTTGCAAATGCACTTGACAATACTGTTCTTGCAAGAACTATTCCAGAACACCTGACCTTCGTGTCTTAAAATAACAACTGACTGTTTTTTGTTGTCGTTACATATGGATTACTTAAGTCCATAGTTTTGAAATCTCCAGTATTGTTCTAGAATGTAGAAAATAAGTCACTAAACAAAAAACATTGAATTAGAAGGTGTGGCCAAACTTTTGACTGGTAGTGTATATAGACACTCACTCCTATGGGCAATTTAGAATCACCAATCAACCTAATGTACATGTTTTTCGACTGTGGGAGGAAACCGGAGACCCCCACGCAGGCATGGGGAGAACATGCAAACTCCACACAGAAAGGCCCCTGCCTGTTCGAACACAGGATTCGAACCCAGGACCTTCTTCTTGTGAGGCAACAGTGCTGATCACTAAGCCACCAGGGCTACCCTCACTCTTTTTCATTTTATATCTTAATTAAGTTGAGTTGTTCAGAGTTTGCTGGTGGATGGAATAAATGTTTATATCCGCTATTATTTGCACAGAATAACATCAAGTCTAGCTCTGAACGGATAAAAAAAAATTATGAATTGCTCATTAATTAATTAAAACCTGTTATAGTAAACAAATCACTGTGGTAGAACAGGAATAAAACACTTCATATAAGATGCGAAACCAATAAGTTGCATTGGTCATAGTTTGCTTTTACAAACCTTCCACTTAATCTGGAAGCATCTAGAAGAAAATGAATAAATGACAGAAATATAACAAGGATCATTTATTTATTTATTTACTCCTGACCTCTGCTACTGTGTTTTCTATTTTATATAATAATATCATTTTTATGATGCACTGTTCATTCCGCAGATGAACCACATCAAATAGACGTACACACGACGCCTCGGGGAAAAAAACACACATGATTGTTTAGGCTGGAAAATTCCTGTGTGTGTGTGTGTGTGTGTGTTTGTTTGTGTGTGTGTTCTAACCTGGACTAACTGGTTTGTTTCTTACGCAATCTGAAACCTGTTAATTTCCAGTATTAACGGCTTGGTCTCTAATACACACATGCTTTGATTTCTTTTGATTATGTAAAATGCCTTTCAGTTTATGAGCTGCATTTTTTATACCTGAGGTCAGTCTGGACCTGTTAAGCAGTCTTTCAGGTATTACTTCACAGGCATGTAAATGTTTTTCACTTACACACTCTGTTCCAGATTGTCTGAAAGTTACCGTTTTACCATGATTTCACTCAAGAGGTAATTATTATATTGTTTGAATAAAATAGTCAGGAGGTAGCACATCCATCCAGCATGGTACGCTGAAGATATAATATTTAATCGGATCATCGTTTAAGCTCAGTCGTGCTGACAGGAACGCTTCGTGGAGCTCCAGCTCCGGTTCAGTGCTCACACTTCGGGCCTTGAGTGTCAATCATTACTAAACTATACTCAGGACGACTCGGGACTTAATCGTTGACCGTTTTTACAGTAATGTGGGTCAAGATTTTGGTTTCAAATTAAACATGTACTTTAGTTTGAAATAAAAAACTGAAGAGAAAATTCCATGCACCCCACAGCTGGAGGAGATGAAGAATTTTCCATGAGCATGAGGCATCATGGTGGTTTAGTGGTAGGCACTGTTGCCTCACAACAAGCCGGTTCTGGGTTCGAATCCCGGGTTTGCATGTTCTCCCTGTGCCTGTGCGGGTTTCCTCCCGCAGTCCAAAAACATGTTCATTAGGTTGATTGGTAATTCAATATTGTGTGTGGTTGTCTGTCTATATGTGTGGCCCTGTGATGGACTAGCAACCTGTCCAGGGTGTACTCCTGCCTTTCACCCAATGTGTGCTGGGATAGGCTAATAGAATAAACCCTAATTAGGAATAGCTGGATGGATGCTTACCCTTTGAAGAAATATTTGTGACGATGGAAAGCCTTAACAGCATGTTAGTAAGGAATAAAAGACTTAGGGTTGTGCGTTTGTGAGAAACTAATCAACAGCATGAAGTGGAATTACTGATCTTATCCCGTAACAGCATATACCAATGTGTTTTATACCACAGAAATTTGCCCATTTCATTATGTAAACAATCACACATACACTACTCACAAAAAGTTAAGGATATTCAGCTTTCGGGTGAAATTTCAGGATGCACCTAAAATGCACTATAACCTTCACAGGTGAACTTAATTTGACCTTCTCTACACTTTTGAATGCACATGTCCAACTGTTCAGTGTTTCAGTACTTTTTGCATAACTTGCTGTTCTCTAACAAGGTGCTTAACGGCAAAATTCACAACTGGTGTTTGATCCATGAATCGACCAATAAATTTTCTGGTTCAATTAGACTTGGTATTTAAACAGTCCTCTTCATCATGCTGTTCACATTTTGACATCATGAGACCAAGACCACACCTAACAACTGATCAACAGTACCTCGCCATTGAGAGAACAGGATGTTCTCAGAGGGAAATGGCCACTGAGTTTAGAGTGTCAGAGTGTCATCAGCAGGTTGCGACGGAAATACAGAGAGACTGGAAGAGTCACAGAAAGGCATAGAAGTGGACGTCCTTTGGCCACATCCCACGTTGATGACCGCTTCATTGTGAACAGTGCCCTGCAGAACCGGATGATGAATGCCACTCAACTCCAGGCACATTTAAGGGAGGTGAGACGCACCCAAGTGTCACATCAGACCATTCGAAACCATTTACATCAGCATGGTCTGCGTGCTAGATGACCTGCAATGGTACCTGACCACACCACCAGGCACAGGCGTCGGGCCAGGGAGCATTTACGCTGGACGAGGGACCAGTGGGCCTCAGTGCTGTTCTCTGATGAAAGTCGATTGAGCAGAAATGATGGCCGCCAACTATGTTGGAGACGTCAAGGAGAGCGCTATGCATCAGCCACTGTTGTGGTGGTGTTACAGTCTGCTCAGGTGTGTCCACTCAATACAGAACTGCCCTACATCTTGTGAATGGTACAGTGACAAGCCAATACTACCTGAATAACATCATTAATCCAGTCATTGTGCCCCTGCATGAACAACACAGGCCTAATTTCATCTTCATGGACGACAATGCTCCAGCTCATCGAGGTCACATCATTAGAGAACAGCTGCTGGAGGCTGGGGTACCTCAAATGGAGTGGCCTGCACTTTCTCCAGACCTGAATCCCATAGAAAACCTATGGGATCAGCCGAGTCACCCTGTAGAGGCTCGTAACCCTGCACCCCAGAACCTCAATGACCTGAGGTCCGCCCTTCAAGAAGAGTGGAATGCCATGCCTCAGCAGACAATAAGTCGACTCGTGAACAGCGTGAGACGTCGTTGTCAAGCTGTAATTGATGGTCAAGGGCACATGACAAATTATTGAGACATTGACATTTTTTGTTGTGGTATACCCACCACTGCTGTTGGCTTTTGTTTCAATAAATTGTTTGAGATGAGGAAATCACCATTGCATGCTTCTACTTAAATGCCCTACATATTATATTATTACTGTAGCATGAACATTTTACATTTTCCATAAATTTCACCCAAAAGCCAAATATCCTTAACTTTTTGTGAGTAGAGTATATATTTTTTATCTGTTTATTAAAAACAACACAGGTTACAGCTTTTCTTCTCTTCTGAGGTTAAAAAGACATTTAAAAAAAGACTCCTTCCTTAAGAAAGCGTCATCATATCAGTCACTATACAAGTACAATCTGTTCATGTTTAATCGTAGACGTGGGCTGTACATTGTGAAAGTCCCTGTATATGAGCAGTTACAATAGAAACCCACGAGCATCTTAACAGACCTGTCAAACCTGCAGAGGAATAATGAATCAGGCTCAGGAACAGGGAACAGGGGAAGTGATTGAAAACAGAGTGTGTATTAAAATAACATCACATTTTGGATCTCATAGAAACTGTTAAGTGCTTCCACATGGCCAGCATCATGAGGTTTTTCTGTCAGATCTTCAGCCACCCCCCCATCTTTATTTCCTTTTAAATTTGCAAATTTTCAGCAATAAACACACAAAATTAATATTCACTGTATAACACATGTAGTGCTGCCTATATCAAACATATTCAGATCAATTTCATTTAACAGAGATGAACTTAAAGAGCCTAAATATTAGTAATCTGAAATGAGGTAAGGGGGCAGAGCTTTCCTGGGGATATCAGAGCGTTCAAAACATCTACACAACGGCCAATCGTTCTACCGGAAACTGATAAGCCTTTAAACATATTCAAGAGCTCAATTATACACTATATAGCCAAAAGTATGTGCACCCCTGACCATCACCATCTCCAAACTGCCACTTCCCTGAAACTAAAAGACCCTGTTCCAGCATGACAAAACCTCTGAGCTCCATGAAGACATGGTGTGGAGGTTCAGGTTGGAGTGGAAGGACCTGAGTGTCCTGCACAGGCTGACTCTGACTCAACCTCACTGGGATGAACTGGAAATGGAGTCTCCTAAACATCTCTACATCACAGTCTGATCTCAGTAATGCTCTTGTGGATAAACTGAATGAACACAAATCCCCACAGCAACACTCCAACATCTAGTTGGAAGCATTCCCAGAAAGTAGAGGGTATTATAAGAACAAACTCTGGAAGGAGATATTTGACAAACGCATAAGTGAAATGGTGAACTGTTCACAAACTTTTGTCTATATAGAGTGCTAGGTCAGCTTCACTATATTGCCAAAAGTTTTGGGACACCCCTCCAAATCACTGAATTCAGGTGTTGTTTTTCAGGGGTTGTGTTCCAGTGAAAGGAACTCTTAATGCTTCAGCTTCATACCAAGACATTTTGAACAGTTTCATGCTTTGTGGGAACAGTTTGGGGATGACCCCTTCCTGTTCCAACATGACTGCACACCACTGCACAGTCCTGACCTCAACCTTGATAGAACACCATTGGGATGAATTAGAGCGGAGATTGTGAGCCAGACCTTCTCGTCCAACATCAGTGCCTGACCTCACAAATACTCTTCTAGAGGAATGGGCCCAAGGTCAACCCCTGAAAAACAACACCTGAACTCAATGATTTGGAGAGGTGTCCCAAAACGTCTGGCACTACAGACGTTTCAGATGTTTATAGCTGAACACTTATACACACTAACATGGTGGTGATGGAACACAGTGAGAGATGGACAGTTGTGACCTGAGATCTGGATCAAACCAGAAACCCCTGAGGCTGTGAGAGATGATGATTTTCTGGCATTACTCCTAAATCCACAATATACCAGTGATATTTAAATCGTGTAATTATTATTAAGCTGAATCTACAAGAGGTTTAAGGTCCACTGGGATCTAGTTCTACAGAGAGAACGCTTCACACACACACACACGAGAAGGTTAAACATTGATAAAACAGTAAAGCTTTGTGAACCAACATCTGTGTGGACATTGTATAAACCCCCGGGGCCTCTGAAGACGTGTTTTGTTGTCCCGGTTGTTGCTAAACTCTGGAAGAATGTTCCAGTGGATATCAGGAACACAGGAACTGTGAACATTTTTATATCTGCAGGAAAAAATCTGTTCAGAATTCTTTAAGTTGTACTAAAATCTTTTACCAACAAACTTCATCGTGATTCGCTGTTTATGTTTACTTTTAACATTTAATTTTAACATTTATTTACACACAAACGAATGGGAGGTGTTTTTTTTTTCCTTCCAGGAAGTGGATTATTTTCTATGAAATGTTGGTTTCAAAATTATTGGCACACTTACAATTAATATTTTCTGACATCTGCCCTAGAGAGAACAACATGCTACAAGTCTCTTCCTGTATTTGTGTTAAAAAGGACATTTCGGAGTCTACTGTAAACCGTTTAGACTTGTCTTATGTGGCCTATTTGCCTTGCTATAGCTATGAATTTTGTAAAGCTCTCCAAATCATTTTAAAGTACCATACAATGCGACTGCTTTGCTTTAAACCGTGTGCATTAGAAGACATAATAATAGGCTTTGACATTCTTTACTGAAAATGCCTTGGGGAATTTTGTTCGAATGTGCAAGCCTATAGAGAGAGAACACACTGGTTTAATGCACACATCGAGCCGAGTATATAAACACACACACAGACTTTAACACACTATCATTCATCACTTCTGTGGTTTTTACTTGATCTGAAAGCCAGGCTGATAGAAAAAAAATACAGCATGTTTTCATCTCGGCGCGTGAGAACATCGTGGTAATGCATATCACGGACCGCAGAGGTCAGCAGAGGCACGTGAATCTGACGTACAGTGTTACAGGGACATCTACTGGACAAAGGACTTCAATGACGTTTAACCTCAGTCACAGAGAAATGCAGTTCCAGCATGAATACAAAGTCACATTGCGTTAAAAAAAAACATCCAAAAATGATAAAAAAATGAACTACGAAGCAGCTTACATCATCACTACATCTTATCCGGTATAAATAAATACAATTGACCCTGAGGAGGTTTTTCCTTCCCTTTACACCTCTACATTCACACGTCTTAAACACACCCGATCATAAACACTGTCATAAATTCATATTGTCGGCTCGATGTTCTTCAAAAGGCTGGACGTGTCCTTCATCCTACACAGCAAACAAGAGCCAGAGAGAGACAACACAGACATGTGTAAGCAACACAGCATTAAAACAAATATTTTCTCCATTTGTAATGTATGTGAAATCGGTCTTAAAAATTAACACAATCCCCCCAGATTACCTCAAAATTGCTTTACACAGGCTGCACGTTTGTGCATGCAAAACAAGCATTTGAACAATCCACTGTAATCTAATGCAAAGAGACAACATGCACTATATTGCCAAAGGTTTTGGGACACCCCTCCAAATCACTGAATTCAGGTGTTGTTTTTCAGGGGTTGGGTTCGGCCCCTTAGTTCCAGTTAAAGGAACTCTTAATGCTTCAGCTTCATACCAAGACATTTTGGACAATTTCATGCTTTGTGGGAACAGTTTGGGGATGACCCCTTCCTGTTCCAACATGACTGCACACCAGTGACCAAAGCAAGGTCCATAAAGACATGGATGAGTGAGTTTGGTGTGGACTTAACTATCCTGACCTCAACCCCGTAGAACACCTTTGGGATGAATTAGAGCAGAGACTGTGAGCCAGGCCTTCTCGTCCAACATCAGTGCCTGACCTCACAAATACTCTTCTAGAGGAATTGTCAAAATTCCCATAAACACACTCCTAAACCTTGTGGAAAGCCTTCCAAGAAGAGTTGAAGCTGTTATAGCTGTAAAGGGCGGGACAACTCCTTTATATTCATGTGCATGTAAAGACAGATGTCCCAAAACTTTTGGCAATATAATGTAGTCTACTGACCTGGAACAGCTGCAGTTGGTTTGAGGGGCTCCATAAAAGATAACAGCAGTTAACATGAGTTTTCATGATTAATAGGAAACAAATACCTATCTATATCAATTTATTGACAGAAAATCTAACAGAATATCCAGCAGCTTTATAGCACTACAGTATATTTGGGAAACTAAGTGAAAGCTCACTCAGGGTGAAGGCTCTGGCTTCTTGATTTGGAGCCTCAGCACTGAAAAGGTGCCACCATCAGGCCCTTGAGGAAGGCCCTTAACACTCTTTCCCTGTTCATGGGGCCGTGTGTCATGACTGAACCTGTGCTCTGACCCCAATATTGGAATCAGCTGGAAGTCCGATATGACTAGCAGTAAACATGCTAAAGTTGCTTAAAAATAGAAAGAAACGTATCACGAGAATACTGGAACTGTTCACGTGTCTATTTAAATGTCTTAAAAGTCATCTCATGGCTGTATATTACAAACATTTTGTATTGTAAAGTATTAAAACTATTCTCAGACTGCTGATTGAGGAGAGATAAACCTCCTTATTATTCAGCACTGAACAGATGTTTAGTAAGAGCCATTGGTTATTAGTCATGATCGAAGAATAAACATTTAAAAGGTTCAAACCCAGTTCAAATCACGTTCAGCTTTGCACGTGGCAAATCAGTTTACTGGTAATATAACTACTGCGCAACCTAGTGGCTGGTTTATAGACAAGATTTTACTCTGTGAATACAGATTTCACTTCATTTACATAATTCTACTGTTCAGATTTTATGTATTTTGCATTTGTTTAAGAAATACAGTACTTACATACTGGCTATTCTCTCCAGTCTCTCTTTAATATTCTCCTAAAAAAAGAGGAATAAAGAAAAAAAATTGTTATATTACTATACAACAAGCTTCCTCTAAAAACAATAGTTTAAACCCTACACGTGAACACCTTCTTAACACGTCAGGACCCCAGACTTTAATGTACTGTCATATGACATTAACAAGGTTCCTGATGTAGATATGGATCACACACAGATATCTAATATAATGCACAACACTTCACTTTAAAGGAACGGGGAAAATATCCATCTGTAATCTAAGATTATAAACTAGGTGCATCTGAATAACAGGCATGCTGAAATAATACTGAATGCTGAGCGTTTAGTTTGTCTGATAGAAGAACGGATGGACGCTTTAATGAACAAATACATTAAGTGACCAATTATTGGACAGATATAAGAATCAGAAAACATTTATGGAGGAATAAACAGATTAATAAATTGATGGATGGATGGATGGATGGATGGATACTTTATTCATCCCAATGATGGATGGATAATAAATAAATAATAAATAAATTAATAAATGAATGGATAGGCAGATGTACTGAAAAACAAATAATGATGGATGGATAAATTGATGGAGGTACAGATGGATGGATGGACAGATTAATAAAAAGAAGGGTGGGTGGATGAACGGATTAATGGATGGACAGATTAATAAAAGGAAGGGTGGGTGGATAAACGGATTGATGGATGGGTGGATGGATGGACAGATTAATAAAAGGAAGGGTGGGTGGATAAACGGATTGATGGATGGATGGATGGATGGACAGATTAATAAAAGGAAGGGTGGGTCGATAAACGGATTGATGGATGGATGGATGGATGGACAGATTAATAAAAGGAAGGGTGGGTGGATAAACGGATTGATGGATGGACAGATTAATAAAAGGAAGGGTGGGTGGATGAACAGATTAATGGATGGATGGAGAAAGGAACAGATTAATAAATAGATTGGTGGATGGATAGATGGATGGATGGATGGATGGCAGATTAACAAATGAATGAATAGGCAGATGTACTTAAAAACAAATATGGATGGATGGAGGGATGTACAGATAAATAGAGGGAAGGAGGGCTAGATGTAGTGAATAACAATTAATGGGGGATGGATGGATGGACGGACAGACAGACAAATGGACGACTAAATGGAGGAACAGATGGCTACACGACTGGACAGAAGAATGTATGGAAAGATGCATGGTCAAGCAGATGGATGGATGGATGGATGGATAAATGAATGGACTGATGAAACTCACCTCTGAGGACGATGATTGGTTGCCTGGTGAGGTTGCCAAAGTGGAACCACTGACCGGCTCTTTAACCCACTCCGTAACTACTGACATAAAAGAACAAGCTCAGTAAAAATAATAATAATAAAAATAATAATAAAAATAAAAATAATAATAATAATAATAATAATAATAATAATAATAATAATAAATAATTTAGCAGCTGTGACACTTTACAGAGTCATTGTTTTGTTATAGCTTACTGCAAGGCATGTGAGGATCATAAATAAATGTAAATATTATCAATTCTAAGACGATCCAAACATGTAGCTCTTGTGTGAAATCGTCTATTCCAGGATGTCTAGTTGTTTATTTAAACTGAATACTAATTAAATGTGAAAAACAATTTCCTGTTGTATAATCCCAGGAACGCTGGATATAAACTGGGATTCTAATCCAGTCTTTGACTCTATTATCAGTGTTGAGATCTAAATCTGAGCATGCCCAGTACTCATTATAAGCATCTATTCCTCACCGCTCTCATCATGATGTGGGCTCCTCTCCACACTCATAACTCCACCCGTTCTCATCGAACCCTACACAGAGGAGAATCAACACATTTTACACACCTCTGAGTAACGAAGTACAAACAAAATATATCGCTGTGGGTATTTTCTCTGTACCTGAGCCCGGGTTAACGTCAGTCCCGTCTCCAGCAGCAGAACCCGGTTCTCCAGCTCTTCCCACGCACTGCGCTCTATACAGATCTTTCCAGCTGTGCTCTTCTCCAGCGCCTGCACTCTGGCGTCCAGCATGGTCAGCTGCTGCTCCAGCCTGGACACACACTGCTGCAGACCGGCCTCCACCGCTCGCAACCTGCTCTCTGACGCACACTCCTACAGGGAAAAATAGTGCAAGTGTGGGCTTTTATCTGTACAGTAGAGTTTAACACTCAGGTGAGCTTCATAATTCATGACATGATTTGAAATGGGAGTGAAATATGCGTAAATATTCTATTAACATGACATTTGAGAACATATTAAATAGCAAGTTGCCCAATACACATGATTTGTTGTTCACAACTGAGTCGTTTCTCTGAGTTCAGTTTCTCCAAGAGTCGACATAGGAAGTTGATTCCATGAGTCGACCTAGGGAGTCAATTCTCGGAGTTGATTCAGGGAGTCAATTCCGGGAGTCGACTCCCTGAATCATCTCTCGTAGTCGACTCCCCGAGTTGCTTCCATGAGCCGGCTCAGGGAGTCGACTTAGACTCGTCAAAGAAACGATTCAGGGAGTCGGCACTCTGTGGTGTCTCAGAATCATCTCCTTTGTTCATTTTTGTATAAGCGTTGACTCTGACAAGTCTCTCTAAGTCATCACTTCAAGTTGTTGTGGGTCATCTTTTTCAGATGTCTTTTTCAGCCATCTTTGTTGTCACTAAATCATCTTTCTGAGTCGCTTCAGAGTCGGCTCAGAATCATCTCTTTCAGGGAATTCTTCGAATCATCTTTCTGAGGCATCTATTCAAGTCGTTTCAGTGTGTTCTCTTTAATGCCCAGTTCACACTGCACGATTTCAGCCCTGATTTTCACTCACCGACAGGATTTTGCGAAATCGCCGACTCCGGGGCTCGTTGACGCGAGTGACAATCACGCAGTGTGAATTATCAAAGGCGTGATTGGAGAGAATCGACAGTAAATATCTGGACCCGTCTGCGAATCATGTAGTGTGAAAGGAGCTCTGACTGAAAAATACATCGCGATGACCTACAGCCAATGAGAGAGCAAGATACAGGGCAGAGGGAAGTTCAGGGAGGAGTTATAGATCACAATATCAGCAAGCATGGCCTATCACTTCTCGCGTACGTTCGGTTGTGAAACGCAGTTTGCAGACCAGACAGAATTGTCTGCGATTCTTCCTATTGTGAAGTCATGCAGTGTGAAAGCTCCTGTCGCCGATCCATGGTGCAGTGTGAACACAGCAGAGACTGAATGCTACCACAGATAGTCGTGCAGTGTGAAAACAACCGTGATCCCATGACTTTGAAAATCGTGCAGTGTGAACCCGGCATAAGTCATCTCTTTGAAATAGTAGGAATGTGGTAGCTTAGTGGTTAAGGTGTTGGACTACTGAGTGGAGAGTTGTGAGTTCGAATCCCAGGTCACTGCCTGGCCCCTGAGCATGTCCCTTAACCCTCAAGTTGTATAAAATGAGAAACTATAAGCCGTTCTGGATAAAGATGTAAATGAATCCCTTTCCCAGTGCGTGACTGAATAAATATCTGCATGAGACAGTGACGGATACAGTGACGCAGATTCTCACTGTATGAGCAGGAGGTGGAGGAACATCTCGTTCGTGAGATCTCTGCCTTCCCTCCATGTTCTCGTTTTCCCTCTGATCCTCGTTCAGCTGCTGATTGTCTGAGGAGAAGCTGACCTGCGCTGGAGATCGGAGACTCGGGTGCCTCTCCACCAGCGACCTGCTCGAAACGACCTGCAATGAACAAAACACACTTGTCCTCAACGACACACAATGAACAAAACTTTCTAAGGTGTCATGCAGTATGACGGAGAGTAGAGGCAGAGTCATGCAATAATAATAATCAAGCAGGATTTTATACTGTAAATAATTTGATTGCACGTATTATGGGACAGTCTGTATCATCTATAGATCTTTTATTGATTTTATTATTATTATTAGCTTACTTTCTGCCTTGGTGTCCTCTGGATCTCTCTGGGTGGTGAACAATCCACAGATTTCGAGTCGCTGCGAGACAGCCTCCTTCTCAGTGGACCAACAGGCTGTAAATATACATTTCCACTCACGGTGAGTGCCAATTCATCAGATTACATACAAAGATTACATACATGTGTTACACTCTGGAGCGACAGGAAAACATTGAAGTAAGGTATAAAACACTACGTCAAAGTTACGGGAAAATAATCAATGTGATTTCGCCAGAGTTGAACAGAGTGAGTGACTGTGTCTGACTTAGTGAGTCAGAGCGAGCGTATGAATCAGTGAGTCAGAAAGTACTTCAGTGAGTGAGTGAGGGTGTGAATGAGTCAAAGTGTGATTCAATAAGTCAGTGAGTGAATAAGTCAGAAATTTTAAGTCAGAGATTTAGAGTCAGTGAGTCAATGAGAGAGTGATTCAGCGAGTGTGTGAATGAGTCAATGCGTGTGTCAGTAACTGAATCAAATAGTGAGTGAGTGAATCAGTCAGTGAGCAAATGACTCAGTTGGTGAGTGACTGATCCAGTGAGTGAATAAATGAATTGCAGAGTGAATGACTGAGTGAAAGTGTAAGTGAGTGAGTCTGTGAGTCGATGAGTGTGTGATTCAGTGAGTGCGTGAAGGAGTCAGAGCGTCAGTAAGTGAATCAAATAGAAAGTGAGTAAATCAGTCAGTCAGTCATTGACAGAGTGTGCACGTGAGTAAAAGAGTGAGAGGGTAAGTGGGTGATACATTAGGTAGCTGGATGAGTGATTCAGTGATTCAGTAAGTGAATGTGCAAATGACTCAGTTGGTGAGTGCGTGATTCAGTGAGTGAGAGACAGTAAGTGAATAAATGACTTGGAAAGTGAGTGAGTGAGAGAGAGTGAGTCAGAGATTTGGAATCAGTGAGAGTCAATGAGTGAGTGATTCAGTGAGTGTGTGAATGAGTCAGAGTCCATGCCTGTGTCAGTAAATGAATCAAATAGAGAGTGAGTGAATCAGTCAGTCAGTGACAGTAAGTGAGTAAATGAGTGAGAGGGTAAGTGAGTGATAGATTTAGTGACTGGGTGAGTGATTCAGTGAGTCAGTCTACATCTACAAAAAGATGAGTGAATAAATGATTTGGAGAGTGAGTTAGTCTGACTAAGTGAATCAGTATGAATCAGTAGGACTGAGTAAGTAATTCAATGACTCCGTTTGAGTGAGTGAGTCTGTTGTTGACTCCTTTCATAAATTTCTTTTTTACAGAAAGCTTCCCCATACTGTATGTTTATTGTATGTAAATCCGTTAGTTTAATTGTTACTCACGCAGCTCGTCAGCCGCACAAGGAGTGGTTGCTATAGAAACAATAACGTATTAGAACTAACCTGTGATTGTGTTAGCTTTGTAAAGGAATTTATATTAATATAGCCTAATATAGTGTTAATTACGAACAGAAGCAGCATGCAACACACAGCACACCTTAGAGCCTTTAGTGAGCTGTTTATGTTTGTCCAGGACGAAGCCGATGATGTCGCAGAGAAGAGCGATCTTTCTCTCGGCGAACCCGAACCCCAGGAACTGCTGCTTAGTCAACAGGGGTTTGTAACTGAAGAGATCACGCAGGACCTAAAACACATATACACACACACTTTAAAAAAGTCAATGAAATCACCAAGACGTGGCTGCTGCCCAAATCTAGCTAACAAAATAAAACTCAGACCAGGTCTGGAGTGTATTATTCCACGGCAATCACAGCAACTTGTGAAAGGGTGTACAAACTTTTGACTCACCTTGTAAACAGACTCCATGAAGCTCAGGTCGTTTTTTCCCGTGAGCTCGATGCCGCACTCCACCAGGTGTTCAGCCACGGAGGTGGAGAAGGAGGTGAAGGCGTAGCTGACGATGAGCAGACAGCAGGACGGATCTCCTTTAGCTAAGCTGCATCAGGCAGAGAGGAAAACAACCTAGTTAACAGTGACGGGAGGATTTTGGGGGACAGGGGACGGGTTACTGCGCTCTTCGTCACCATCATGTTCTGGTGGCTCACGTCTTACAGTAAATAAGTGTGGGTTCAATGAGGTTAGATGACTCATCCGAGTGAGTGATTCAGTGAGAAAGAGTCATAGAGTGAGTGAATAAATGCCTTGGAGGGAGGGAGGGTGGTTGGGCGGTCTGGGTGAGTGAGTGTCAGTAAGTGAATCAAATAATGAAATCAGTTTGGTGTGGAGGAACTTGACTGTCCTGCACAGAGTCCTGACCTTAACCTGATAGAACACCTTTGGGATGAATTAGAGTGGAGACTGAGAGCCAGACCTTCTCATCCAACATCAGTGACTGACCTCACAAATGTGCTTCTAGAGGAATGGTCAGTTTTGTCCGGGCTCTCAGTCTCTGCTCTAATTCATCCCAAAGGTGTTCTATGGGGTTGAGGTCAGGACTCTGTGCAGGCCAGTCAAGTTTCTACACCCCAAACTCACTCATCCATGTCTTTATGGACCTTGCTTTGTGCACTGGTGTGCAGTCATGTTGGAACAGGAAGGGGTCATCCCCAAACTGTTCCCACAAAGCATGAAATTGTCCAAAATATCTTGGTATGCTGAAGCATTAAGCTTCAACCCCTGAATTCAATGATTTTTGGGGGTGGGGGGTCCCAGAACTTTTGGCAATATTGAGTATACAGTATCTCACAAAAGTGAGTACACCCCTCACATTGTTGTAAATATTTTATTATATCTTTTCATGTGACAACACTGAAGTAATGCCACTCTGCTACAGTGTACAGTAGTGAGTGTACAGCCTGTATAACAGTGTAAATTTGCTGTCCCCTCAAAATAACTCAACACACAGACATTAATGTCTAAACTGTTGGCAACAAAAGTGACTACACCCCTAAGTGGAAATGTCCAAATTGGGCCCAAAGTGTCAATATTTTGTATGGCCACCATTATTTTCCAGCACTGCCTTAACCCTCTTGGGCATGGAGTTCACCAGAGCTTCACAGGTTGCCACTGGAGTCCTCTTCCACTCCTCCATGATGACATCACAGAGCTGGTGGATGTTAGAGACCTTGCACTCCCCCACCTTAGGGTTTAGGTCTGGAGACATGCTTGGCCAGTCCATCACCTCAGCTTCTTTAGTAAGGCAGTGGTCAACTTGGAGGTGTCTCTGGGGTCGTTATCATGTTGGCATACTGCCCTGCAGCCCAGTCTTCGAACGGAGGGGATCATGCTTCCATTATTCATGGTTCTCTCAATGAACTGTAGCTCCCCAGTGCCTGCAGCACTCATGCACAGACCATGACACTCCCACCACCATGCTTGACTGTAGGCAAGACACACTTGTCTTTGTACTCCTCACCTGGTTGCCACCACACACGCTGAACACCATCTGAACCAAATAAGTTTATCTTGGTCTTATCGGACCACAGGACATGCTTCTGACCATGTCCTTAGTCTGCTTATCTTCAGCAAACTGTATGCAGGCTTTCTTGTGCATCATCTTTAGTAGAGGCTTCCTTCTGGGACAACAGCCATGCAGACCAATTTGATGCAGTTTGCGGCATATGGTCTGAGCACTGACCGGCTGACCCCCCACCCCTTCAACCTCTGCAGCAATGCTGGCAGCACTCATACGTCTAATTTCCCAAAGACAACCTCCGGATATGACGCTGAGCATGTGCACTCAACTTCTTTGGTGGTCCATGGCGAGGCCTGTTCTGAGTGGAACCTGTCCTGTAAAACCACTGTATGGTCTTGCCCACCGTGCTGCAGCTCAGTTGCAGGGTCTTGGCAATCTTCTTATAGCCTAGGCCATCTTTATGTAGAGCAACAATTCTTTTTTTCAGATCCTCAGAGAGTTCTTTGCCATGTTGAACTTCCAGTGACCAGTGTGAGAGAGTGTGAGAGCGATAACACCAAATTTAACGCACCTGCTCCCAATTCACACCTGAGACCTTGTAAGACTAATGAGTCATATGACACTGGGGAGGGTAAATGGCTAATTGGGCCCAATTTGGACATTTCCACTTAGGGGTGTAGTCGCTTTTGTTGCCAATGGTTTAGACATTAATGGCTGTGTGTTGAGTTATTTTGAGGGGACAGCAAATTTACACTGTTATACAGGCTGTACACTCACTACTGTACACTGTAGCAGAGTGGCATTACTTCAGTGTTGTCACATGAAAAGATAAAATATTTACAACAATGTGAGGGGTGTACTCACTTTTGGGAGATACTGTATGTGGACAAAATGACAATAAAAGCTTCTTGACTCAGTGAGCGATTCAGTGAGCGAGTGAGCAAATGACTCAGTTGACGAGTGAGTGATTCAGTGAGTGTACGTGAAAAGAAAGCTCACGTACACTAATCAGCTCTCAACGTTCATCTAAAAGAGCCGACTCAAAGAACCGACTCCGAGTCGACTTAGCATAGACACTGGTACTCTTAGTGCCTTCACCATAACTCAATAAAAAAAAAAAACAACCGGAAAACAGACTCAGCTGTATTACAAACACTATTATCACAAAGATGTGACTTTTGCACTTGACATAAAATTCGAGCCGTATTCCTACCCTTGATAATCAACATCTCTGGGGTATTTTACAGATCGGAGAGATGCCTGCAGCTTCCTGAGACTTCCTTTCACATCACCTGTAGCCATCTTCTTTCTTCTTTACTTAGCCTGCACAGGAAAAAGAAAGCATTGAGACTCTGGTCACCAAAACAGTGACATCCTTAGGTTTCTTGAATGGAAAAAGTTATTTAGTTACATAAAAACATGTCCATAATTAATTTATACTGAATAATCCGTGACCACTCCTCCTTACTGAACAGAAAGCTGAACTTCCTGACTCAAACACACTTTAGCTAATTAGCCTGTTAGCCAGGAAATGCGTTAAATCAGCTAATGTAATTAATCCAACAACAAAGTTGAGCTTTATTACCTTAGCGGAGTGATAAAACGAGTAAAAAAGACAATTATTACTCACTTTCAGCCTTCTTCAATATCATTCGCGTTTAGCGGGACGGGTTTAAAAAAATCGAAAAGGGTTCAATCCCAAATCGCACAATGTTCACTAAATAAGTGCACTAACTAGTGTATAAAGCAATATATTCTACCCCCTACGAAGTGCACTACGAGAGCGCCAGGACGCCATTTTAGTTCAGCACGCTTTGTG